>NW_007378211.1:40973-123924 GCF_000475195.1 Diaphorina citri
CCACCCCTTTTCCTATTTTTTTTTTTTAAAAAAAAAAAAAAAAAAAAAAAAAAAACAAAAAAAAAACAAAAACAAAAACAACAAACAAACAAATACCTACAATTTTCACGAAAATAAACGGGTGTGAGTAAAAATTACTCACGTCTGCCCTTCTAGGGTGAAGTGTCTCTATCTGTACTTGAGATACTAAAGTTTAATGAAATAAAACCATTTATGATGTAGGTAAGTTTTACACTTGAAATTTAATTGCCCTCTCAAGGCTCAAGGTTGGCTAATTGATCCACATACCATATTGTTTGGTTGCTACGTATATATTAGGCACATACCTACCTAATAACAACCATTTGTAGATATGTAGGTACCCTATAGATCTAGAGAAAAATATTTTTTCTGGAACCTGACAGACCGCAGACTCCAACTCTGGACATCCCTTCCGTGGAGGGAGAGAGAGCGAGAGAGAGGGAGAGAAAGAGAGAGAGAGAGACAGAGAAAGAGAGAACCAAGCTACACCATGTCAAAAAACACCATGTCAAAATAGTCTCTCCCACCCTCACAACACTCCTTTTATTCACACCTAGGAAATTATTCTCACCCTTTTTCCAGGAAGAAAACCCTTACCACTCTTCTTATAAGCTCCTTATCACAAGAAAAGCACACTCCTTACCTATCCTTATCTAAAAGTGCAACGTAAATAGTTCTTCTTGACTTCCATCGCTCCAAGCTACACCTTAGAAAAGTTACACAATAAAACGTCTACTTAGATATGCTTGCTACTTACGTACTTACCCACTTTTTTTACATATACCTATAAGATACATTTTATATACCTAAACCTAACACATACACAGAATACATAGATACATTTGTTATACTTAACACATACACATAATACATAGATACATTTTATACACTTAACACATACATAGCTGCATACTCATATATTCTGAAGATATACATGGGTGGATGGTAACGTAACCCGATTAGAAACTTTAAACTACACACAAAACTTTTGCTCGCAGATGTGAAAATGAGCGAGATTCTAGAATTCGTGCAGATAAATTGTGTTGCATTAGATTGTTTATGTTACTCGTCCGCGAACCGCGAAGGGGGGTGAAAAGTCCGTTTTAAAACCCATACCACCCAATATATATAATATAGTTGTTCTGATGATGGCCATAGTAGTGGTCGAAATATATCAACTCGTCCGTCTTTTTATTTGTAGTCTTGTTTGTTAATGTCTACTAGATAGGGGATAGTCTGTAATCCACACCAGTCAAGTGAAGACCATGTCCAGAAATATGAATGATATAGTACTTGACACATACCTCCAACTCAACAAAATCAATATACAATACTTGGACCTCAGCCCTGAGAACAGCAACCCTGGACCTACCCCTGGGGAAAGAGTTTGGAGAGGAATCCTGTTCCGCAGTTACTGCTGCAACAACAAGATTTGGATTACTTGGGTATCGTATTTATTTCAAGGTAGACAGGTAGACACCACTGACGACACAACGTCCAGTAACATGAAAGTCCTCAAAACTCTGTTTCGTGTCTCATCGCTCCGAACTCCTGACGTTCGCGCCTCCCAGGACGCTTGTTTCCACAAAAAGCCCGTGTCCGGAGTCCGGATATGATCAAAACTCCCTAAGAGAAATCGGGAGAGCAAAACTGACAGACGAGGAAAAAATAGGAAGTAATGTGCGAGGCATTTCGAAGCACGAAGCATGTAGATTTGTACGGAGAGCATTTGAAATATTTTAGATTGCCAAAGTGAAATTCAATACAGAAACGAGAGTACATAAAAACCAGGGGCCTTGAGAACCCCTAGGTATCCAGGGCAGAGGAATAACCCTATCGGCAGTAAAAATAGGTGCTCGTAGATTTGGAAACTTTTGATGGTTATGATAGGTTTTCTGTGTATTATTTTTTTCCTCTCGTGGGAAACTAAACAACTGAAGTTGTGGGAAGTAAAGCTAAAGTAGGTATGAGTATATCATCTTTATTGAACTTTTTCTGCATGTATTGTGACTTGGACTGATATATCTTGTTATTGTGCAAAATTGATAACACTTTTTCCCCTCGGGAGATTCCAAAAGTTATAAAGAATATAGACTTTCAGACTAGTTTGGTATCAATTAGAGTCCGACGACTTTTATCAAATAACCCAAATACGAATATTAAATTATTAAAATCACTCCTAATCAAAAACATCGGATAGAGGGAATGACCCACTGACTACAACCATCATTCTCCTTCAGTTCCATACTTCTACCTATGCAGGTATTGTGACTTGGACCAATATGTCTTCTTATTGTGCAAAATTGATAACACCTTTTCCCCTCGAGAGATTCCAAAAGTTATAAAGAATATAGACTTTCAGACTAGTTTGGTATCAATTAGAGTCCGACGACTTTTATCAAATAACCCAAATACGAATATTAAAATCACTCCTAATCAAAAACATCGGATAGAGGGAATGACCCACTGACTACAACCATCATTCTCCTTCAGTTCCATATACTTCTACATGTATATCTTTTTCCCATTCTCTAATTTCTCTAGGAAGTGATCCATTTCTAATGGTCTGAGAACCACTCGGAACCATCATGAATAAAGAAACTTTTGAAGGAACCCGTGATGGAAAGGTCTCATCAGCTTGTAGGAGAAAAGGGAGATAGCAAAGGCCGATTCCTGAATGGTATGGGTGTTGTAGTTATGATTGTTATAAAGCAGCATCCAAACAATGTCGATAAACATCGCCTGAAAAGGCTAGAAGCCCTACTTAAAACGCAAAGGTTGTTTAGATGCTGCTAAGGGTATATATAATAACATTGTAGGTAAGTACCTAATAGGGAGGTACCATACTATCACTAGAAAATAAGACTCCTGAATAATATTCCACATTCCACAACTCGTTTTAACGTGGTCTTTCTTCTATGTCCGAAACTCCAAGGCGCAGAGTTGAAGACCCATACCCCCAAACTCAAGTTTGGATACAGAACAAACACTCCAGTGACCAAAGGATGCCCCCGGACTAGCAACACTTGGGAAAACGGCCCGGGCTCAAGTTTATATGTGAGTATGAATTTCACGGGTGACGTAGCATTTGCATATCTTTCCTGGCATTGCTGATACTTCCTCCGATGTTTATGTGTTTGCAAGTCTGGGCAATATTTTCCCATGAAAAACCTCAGTAGCTACATACACATAGGTTTCCCAAGCAAATGCAGCCCCGGCGAAATTTGAACCTATAAATACACTCCATAGTACAAACTTTGCTGCAAACATTGTTCAAATACGAACGTGCGCTTGTCGAGGAGAAAGTTTTTCAAATACGAGACGAGGATTCTGCTATTCAAATCCAAAGAGTTCTATCCCTGAAATACGAGCATTCGTAACTTGGTTTGGAAGTTGGACAGGGAGGTGTAGGAGAACTTGGAAACAATAAAATTGTAAAACACAATCAACAGCGACTCCTATGGCTGGATTGCATCACTTGAAAATCCAAAGAGTTCTATCCCTGAAATACGAGCAGTGGCGTAGCGTGGTCTAAATTCAAGTGTAGGGCGTGTAGGGCTCATGCACAGGTCTACCAAGTCCCACCACAGTACATGCCATTACATGAATAAAATATAGACACTAATAACAATCAAATTGCATTGTGAGACACTAATAACAATCAAATTGCATTATGAAAGATAATGTATGATGATAGTGGAGATATCACATGTTATAGGCATCACATCATCATATTCCATCAGACAAGTTCTTATGTTTCCTTATTAGGAGAAAATAAACCAAGGATAATTATACCATTCATCCAACATGCAGAACAATGTAATCAGAGCTCTGTCTAGTGCACTATATGATGGTGTAAGTGTAGAATGTAGATGTAATGAGAACGAAACCATTATCATTACAAGCAGAACAACAGATCCATTACATCCCTGACTAGTAGGAATTAATGATTCCAATACTCCAAACATTACCGACAATAACCTGATGTGCACGTAGGAGCTTAATGGTCTGCCTTATTAGATGTAGGAATTTCTTGCTACAAAAAATGCCTCTAACATGAAAGTTTTCTGAAAATTCTTTTTTAATCAAATGTTCGATACTTTTGAGGTTTTGAGGGAAACTTTCTTTTCTCCCTTCCATATTTAAAACAAAGTTTGATCAAAGGATGAAACGTCTCATAAGAAAAGTAAGAAGAAAATTTGGAACTTAGGGGAATGAGAGGAAAAACAGAAACTGAACTTTTTTTTCGCTCATCGTTCCAAAACCCCAGAGAACTACCTCAATAAGTGGCTTTTATGCGTCTCGAACTTTTGCTCTTTAAGAGCGTATTAAAATAGCTTTCATTTTCCTACCCCTCTGTTTTGTTTACGACACAAGCTTGAGGATTCCGACGGAATGTTACAATAATGGAACACGTGCTACATCCGACTAGATGGAAACATATTGGACTTGCTCGAAATGAAACACTAATTTCAAATATAAAGGAGCGAATAAAAGATCCATAATAGCAGATGTGAAGAAAGAGTGGGTCTCTACCACATTCAAGAATTAACCACTTAACAGACCATTTATAAATCAATTCAGCTACCAAACAGTCAAACTAATAGATATTGTGTTTGAGTCATCAAGAAGCAAATTGTGTGGAAGACAACTCTGATAGGAACAGCGTGAGGTAGACGAGGTGCTAAATATCAATAAATACCAAGAAGTCATCAATACTCTGACTGTAAAAATGTATCTCTGAACTTTAGCACAGATCTACTTCTAGTTTTACACTTTTAGAACCTCGATATCTAAAAATTAAAAATGGTTCAAATTAACATATTTTAGAGACAATATTGAAAACGTACAAGTTCCTTGAAGACCTAGGTAAGAGCAAAAACCAAATACCAAGAATTAAGAGGTGACGATGACGTAACTTCAATCCACTTAAAACTGACCAATAACTTATAATGAAAACCAAGGAACTCGAAGAAAAACCAACTAGACTGAACCATGGAATGAATCATCGTCAACATCCTGGCCAGAGAAGAAGGAGAAAATCAGTAAACCATAAAATAGTAAAAAAAAATAAAGAAAAGAAACACGACTTTAACTTTAATGTATACCATGAAAGACGTAATGGACTCAACATTATAAAAACTAATCAGAAAGAAGGAGAAAATCAGTAAACCATAAAATAGTAAAAAAAAAAATAAAGAAAAGAAACACGACTTTAACTTTAATGTATACCATGAAAGACGTAATGGACTCAACATTATAAAAACTAATCAGGAGACCAGAGTATGTGACAGTTGTTCTGAGAACTGCCAAACCCATGTATCACCAAACAACACGTACCATCCTTTCCAAAAGTATAAAAGAGATTTTTAGAATTTCCCAGAGTAAATCTCTTTTAGAGAAACCATCTCCAAAGGAAGACAAAATACTAAAGTGTTGCTTGTAATGCTGTCACATAATTTCACTAGAAAAATTGGACAAACAGGAAAAACTGACCGTAAAATTGGGTCATCTCAATGGCGGAATAAAAGTTACCCGTACAGAAAATGTTTTTTCTTCTCGACAGAAAGTTACTCATATAATAAACAAAGAGGCGAAAGATTTCCGCAACGGAAACATGTTTGTCATTCTACTAGCCTTCTCGACAGAAAGTTACTCATATAATAAACAAAGAGGCGAAAGATTTCCGCAACGGAAACATGTTAGACAAACAGGAAAAACTGACCGTAAAATTGGGTCATCTCAATGGCGGAATAAAAGTTGCCCGTACAGAAAATGTTTTTTCTTCTCGACAGGACAAACAGGAAAAACTGACCGTAAAATTGGGTCATCTCAATGGCGGAATAAAAGTTACCCGTACAGAAAATGTTTTTTCTTCTCGACAGAAAGTTACTCATATAATAAACAAAGAGGCGAAAGATTTCCGCAACGGAAACATGTTTGTCATTCTACTAGCAAGAGAAGTCCGCAGCACCAAGCCAAGCTATATGGACAGTGGATACAAAGAATTAAACATACATTTAGTTCACTTTTATATCAGGAAGCTTTTTATATGCGCCATTATATTTGTACTTCTTTTTTATGTCCTCTCTGTTGTTGTTTTTGTTGTTGCGTGGATCATTCTCAGGCCCACCTGACACATTTGCACTCGAAGTTTTCATTTCTATGATGGTTTTGTATTGATTTGTTCAAAAAAAGGGTGGGAATCTGGGACGATATTGGTAGCTATTTTTTATGTCCTCTCTGTTGTTGTTGTTGTTGTTGTTGTTGTTGTTTTTGTTGTTTTTGTTGTTGCGTGGATCATTCTCAGGCTCACCTGACACATTAAATTTGCACTCGAAGTTTTCATTTCTATGATGGTTTTGTATTGATTTGTTCAAAAAAAGGGTGGGAATCTGGGACGATATTGGTAGCTAGTTTTAAAATCTTTCCATGGATTTTGAATGCATTTTATTTATTCACATATTTATCTCTTTAGGTATTACCTATTTTGTTTTCAAAGACAACTGCCATTTTCAAAATTACCGGAATAACCCATTAGTAGAATTTGGAGTAGAGCACTTCATTTACGTGTAGGGTCTCCAGATCAAATTTTTAAAAAGTAGGACATTTGGTTCCAAAAACCCGGACATTCCATCGAAAACCCGGACATTTCCAGATAAGGATAGGTAAGGAGTGTGCTTTTCTTGTGATAAGGAGCTTATAAGAAGAGTGGTAAGGGTTTTCTTCCTGGAAAAAGGGTGAGAATAATTTCCTAGGTGTGAATAAAAGGAGTGTTGTGAGGGTGGGAGAGACTATTTTGACATGGTGTTTTTTGACATGGTGTAGCTTGGTTCTCTCTTTCTCTGTCTCTCTCTCTCTCTTTCTCTCCCTCTCTCTCGCTCTCTCTCCCTCCACGGAAGGGATGTCCAGAGTTGGAGTCTGCGGTCTGTCAGGTTCCAGAAAAAATATTTTTCTCTAGATCTATAGGGTACCTACATATCTACAAATGGTTGTTATTAGGTAGGTATGTGCCTAATATATACGTAGCAACCAAACAATATGGTATGTGGATCAATTAGCCAACCTTGAGCCTTGAGAGGGCAATTAAATTTCAAGTGTAAAACTTACCTACATCATAAATGGTTTTATTTGAGGAGTGTAAGGAGTATGCTTCTCTTGTGATAAGGAGCTTATAAGAAGAGTGGTAAGGGTTTTCTTCCTGGAAAAAGGGTGAGAATAATTTCCTAGGTGTGAATAAAAGGCATGATACTTTCTCTGGAATTTTTGCATGGATACCTAAATTATCCAAATAATTCTCGCCCCTTAGAGACCACCTATATTTGGGCCACCTACCCAGTAGTCCACTCTCCCCCTCCCTTTGATTTTGGATTCGGTTTTTGATACATAGGCTCTATGGTCTTTGGGTGGTAGGGGGAGGGGAGGTACCTATAGGGGTATTCCAATCCCCTCCCCCGCCCCATAGATCAAGCCCAATCCTTTTATTCAAGGCCCCCAATTTCTCTCTCTTTCTAATGAAAACTCATATCCCCCCAGCCCCCCAATTTGTGATGGGACAGCTATCATCCACCCCAACCCTCTTCAATTCTCCTCATAATATGGTGGGGATTATTTTTTTTTTAAACCCCCACTCTTAAACCCTCCAAAAAACTCCTTCCCCTCTCCCCCTACTCCAATCAGTAAAAAAATGGCATGTTGTGACATCGAGTTTTTTCAACATCAAAAAGAATTTGGCCCGGGGGGGCGATTTGGACCTGCATGTCAATGTTGACATTCATGTCAGAATGAGGTTGCGTTTCGTTTGCTGATTAGTTGATCTGACGAAATTACTGTCGAAATTTGGTTGACAACTGGTGGATGTTTGTAGGGGGACTCCTTGTTTGGACTGAATTGTGTGGGTGAGTTGAGTTACCTATCAGGGATATTTTGAATTTTGGGATGTATGATTCAAAAGGCTTTTTTTATTGTGTTAACCTTGGAGAAGAGAGAGAGAGGGAGGAGAAGGAGGGAGGGTAGAGAGAGAGAAAGAGAGGAGAGAGACATATCAAGATGTGGCTTTCTAGGAATTTTGATATGCCTATAACTTATTTTGTACATAATTAAATTTTCATAATTTAAGAAGTAATTTATCTCTTTCTTTCCACTTTCCCAACAATGTAGAAATAGAGACAGAGACACATGGTATATAAAAGGAAATTATTCGTGTGGTATATGAGAGAGAGAGAGAGAGAGGAGGAGGAAGAAGATAAAAAGACAGGCAGAGAGAGAGAAAGAGAATTAGACAGAAAGAAAAAGAGAGGGCGAAAAAGGAGAAAGAGGGAGGGAGAGAGGGAAGGAGAGAGAGATTTCGATAGGAGAGGAGAGAGAAAGAGAAGGAGAGAAAAGAGAGAAATAGAGGAGAAAGAAAGAGTAGACAGAAGGGGAAGAAAAAGATGAAGAGAGAGAGACTTCGTTACTCTTGTGGTTTTTAGAGTTTCCCATATAAGAGGTGGTGATGACGTGCGCCATTCAGAATGAAAATTTAATCAGCTCCAAAACCCACAATATGTGTGAAATTTATTATTATTATTATTTTTAGTATTCTCTTACAAATTACCTACCTACTTGAGAACTTGGGTTTAATAATAACTACCTATTGGAAGATAATCATTTACTTGGGTTTGAAACTTTTGAAATGAATGTGAAATCTTGGAAAAATCCAAATGAAGTCAAAACTGAACTGTAATTGCAACAGTGGCGTAGCGTGGTCTAAATTCAAGTGTAAGGCGTGTAGGGTACTAATTTCCATCATCCATGCTCTTCATGGATTGGCATAGATTTGGGTTTGAAACTTTTGAAAGGAATGTGAAATCTTGGAAAAATCCAAATGAAGTCAAAACTGAACAGCTGTAATTGCAATTTTTTGAATCATTGAACCAAGTTGGACTTCGATAGGACCATGTTGATCTTCTTTAATTTATCTCTCTTTCTCTCTCTCTCTCTCTCTCTCTCTCTCTCTCTCTCTCTCTCTTTCTCTCTCACTCTCTTCTCTCAGTGGATGTGCTAAAATTACCAAAATACGTAATGCGGAAAAAATACATAAAAGACAAAAATTGTGCAAAATACATCGCACGTATCATGATGAACTGTGGAGAAAGCCTTAAAACCTTGAGAAAGACATCAAAAAATTGCAATAAATAAGGAAAAAATGTTGTAAAATAAATAAAAACGAAATGTACCTACAAAGGAAAGTAAATAATCCGGAAATGAAACATTATTCCAAGAACCTCGTCAAAACATCAAGTAGTTAGTACCTACTCTAGAATGCCCTGGGTACCTATAGATTCAAGTTGTTTACAAGCGGGAATAAAAAAATACGAAAAAAAAGGTCTTGTTCAAGGAAATTCTGATTGAAAATGCCTTTGATTTACAATTTACATCCATCATTCCTAGTTAGACTTGATAGATACGTAAGTAGGTGCCTATTTATGTAACAGTCCTTTCATTGTAATTATAATGGAGACCTTCTGCTTGCCATGCAGAAGGTCCCGGGTTCGAATCCCACCATCGACAAAAATTTGTACTCGTTTTTCGATTGCAAATATTTCAACGGGTTACTTTCTGGTGTTCTCGTGTTGACCCAGCACCTAAATGGGAAGTATTGTGCCCCTTCTCGCCCATCTGACGAAAGGCAAACTACGGGATGGGCATGCCACGCCACAGGCCACATCAAGCGTCCAATATAGCAGTTGTTTTCATCGCTACCAAATAAAAACGGCGGTGAAACACTCCATCTTAAAAAAAAAAAAAAAAAAAAAAAAAAAAAAATAAGGTCTGTTTTTTCCTTCTTCTTTTGACCTTTTGGGATTCCTGGTTTCAAGTACTCATATACCTACCATTTATAACTACTGGTAGCCAAAAAATTCTCCACCTCAAGGGTTCAAGGGGCCATTGAAGCGTTTCATGACGCATTGAAAATTGCATCCCTTGCTTTTCGACTATGAGTTTTTTTATGTTTGAATGGTTACGCGTGGTTTTATTGACTCCATTCGAGTTGCCGAAAAAGCTCAACTACATCATTATGTCAATTTAGTTGACAGGACAAGCGGTCCGCCCAACAAGTCCTGTCGAATTATTCACGGCCTATTGAAGTTTTTATTATTATGATTTTATATTTTTGTGTTTAATTTATTATTATGTACTTAAAAAAAAACTCTTCCGATCTTAGCTTTCAAAAAAATGCTTGTTCAAGTGTAATATTATGGCATTGATTGTGGTATTTGTGCAAAAGGTTGAGCAGTTTTTGAAAGCTATTGTATTGTGTTTGAAGTATGACGCAAAATGTTTTCTACTTTCACATTTTTAGATTTTTTTTTTCAAAGCTAAGCGTGCCCCAATCAGCCCCTATAAATCGAGTGGTTCCTAAACTGAGGTACATTACCCAAAACATATACCCAAAATACAAAATAACAGTTGGGTCTTTGATTAGATAGATAGATAGGTACCTACTTACCCCGTCAGTTTACTTTTACTTGCTGCAAATGAAGGAATATTCGCCTATTGATGGCCCTCCGTCAGGTGCTACATGACGAATTGATCTTTTTTTTTTTCAAATCTTTTCTCAAAAGAATGAAAAACGCTTTTTAATATTATTGGAGTCTTATCATCAAAAACCCGGACATTTCCCAAATTTTCAAAAATCCCCCCGGACACCGGACAAACATGTAAAAACCCGGACATGTCCGGGAAAACCCGGACGTCTGGAAACCCTATTAAATAATAATTTCGTTTGTTCTGTGTTGCTGATTTCATGACATACTTTTCAGGGGATTTTTCAATATACGTATTTCAATTTCAAAGAATTTGCGATTATGGTTGGTACCCATATTGGGTGAACTAAAAATAATAAAAACCAACCGAGTTCTAATTCGAATTCGGATGAGTAATCAAATTTATTATTAACTAGTTTAAAAGTTTCATATGAGGTTTTCTAATTAGTGCTGCACAGGCCACTACGTCATTAATTTGGAAAATTCAATTAAAAGTTTCCACCGGAGTGTACATCACCTACATTATATTATTTCATTATTCGTATGGAAAAAAGGGTTATGATAGGTTTTCTGTGTATTATTTTTTCCTCTCGTGGGAAACTAAACAACTGAAGTTGTGGGAAGTAAAGCTAAAGTAGGTATGAGTATATCATCTTTATTGAACTTTTTCTGCATGTATTGTGACTTGGACTGATATATCTTGTTATTGTGCAAAATTGATAACACTTTTTCCCCTCGGGAGATTCCAAAAGTTATAAAGAATATAGACTTTCAGACTAGTTTGGTATCAATTAGAGTCCGACGACTTTTATCAAATAACCCAAATACGAATATTAAATTATTAAAATCACTCCTAATCAAAAACATCGGATAGAGGGAATGACCCACTGACTACAACCATCATTCTCCTTCAGTTCCATACTTCTATGTATATCTTTTTCCCATTCTCTAATTTCTCTAGGAAGTGATCCATTTCTAATGGTCTGAGAACCACTCGGAACCATCATGAATAAAATATAGACACTAATAACAATCAAATTGCATTGTGAGACACTAATAACAATCAAATTGCATTGTGAAAGATAATGTATGATGATAGTGGAGATATCACATGTTATAGTCATCACATCATCATATTCCATCAGACAAGTTCTTATGTTTCCTTATTAGGAGAAAATAAACCAAGGATAATTATACCATTCATCCAACATGCAGAACAATGTAATCAGAGCTCTGTCTAGTGCACTATATGATGGTGTAAGTGTAGAATGTAGATGTAATGAGAACGAAACCATTATCATTACAAGCAGAACAACAGATCCATTACATCCCTGACTAGTAGGAATTAATGATTCCAATACTCCAAACATTACCGACAATAACCTGATGTGCACGTAGGAGCTTAATGGTCTGCCTTATTAGATGTAGGAATTTCTTGCTACAAAAAATGCCTCTAACATGAAAGTTTTCTGAAAATTCTTTTTTAATCAAATGTTCGATACTTTTGAGGTTTTGAGGGAAACTTTCTTTTCTCCCTTCCATATTTAAAACAAAGTTTGATCAAAGGATGAAACGTCTCATAAGAAAAGTAAGAAGAAAATTTGGAACTTAGGGGAATGAGAGGAAAAACAGAAACTGAACTTTTTTTTCGCTCATCGTTCCAAAACCCCAGAGAACTACCTCAATAAGTGGCTTTTATGCGTCTCGAACTTTTGCTCTTTAAGAGCGTATTAAAATAGCTTTCATTTTCCTACCCCTCTGTTTTGTTTACGACACAAGCTTGAGGATTCCGACGGAATGTTACAATAATGGAACACGTGCTACATCCGACTAGATGGAAACATATTGGACTTGCTCGAAATGAAACACTAATTTCAAATATAAAGGAGCGAATAAAATTGTAAACATAAAAACAAATGAGTGCAGTAATGACCACACCGAGTTACCGAGTAGTAAACAAGATTTTATATTTATGAACAGCATAATGGAAACAGGAGAGAGATCCTTCCCACGAACATAAGACGTGGAGGATGAAAAGGAAACCCAATATGTAAAAGAAGATGGAAGAAGAGAAGAACTTATTGAAATAACTTTTATGATGCTTTTGAAGTATCCGTATAAAACAGATGAAGGATATTAATAGGACTTTGAAGTTTTGAGAGTAAAATGTTTTGAGAATTTCTCATGTTCTTATCGAGCAGCAACCTTTTACAAAAATTGTTTTCTTGATTACCTTTGTGCGTGATTTTTCAGAAAATTTCCCTTTTTTCGCCCTCACGAATGGTATTGAAAGACTTACGGGTACGATTAAATCACCTAATGAATATACAAAGTTATAAATATTAGTATCAGAATTCCGCAACCAATTGACCAAAAACTGCACTGAGAGACAAAGGCAGAGAATTTGGCAAGAAAAGACGAGTCACCCGGAGTGACAATTTCGCAGGAATGTACCCAAGAATCCCAAGATCCTAGATGAAAGGAACAAGAGCTAAAGGATATATATTGTAAATTACGCAAGGATTGTAGAAGATTATGCTGGGGGTAGATATGAAAACCGAGATAAGAAAAGAGCGGAACGATAAGTTTGATGTACTTATCACGAGATAGGGGATAAAAAATGAAAGTGGGACACATATGGAAACCATTGTGGAAATACCGTTCAAGATGAGAAATCATTGGCGATCTAGCAAAGACGGTGGAGACATAAGACATCATAACGAAAATGGACAGTAAAAGTTACAGAACTTGTAAAGAAAACCGTACACAAGAGAGTATTACAGTATTATCGGACGCTCAAGGCTCAAGTTGATCTTATACATATCACATTCCATACTCACCAAATGTTCATACAACTTAAAGATAGCTTCGTATCTCCATATAATACCTTACGCTTGCAAATGCTTATGTCCTACCTGAAACAAGAGAACAAATAAAGATTAGGAATTGTCTTTTTGGATGCAAGCGATTGTTTGACTGAAGGAATAGTGTCCTTTTGCATTATTGGTATTGGATTGATATGGATAAATTGGATCATTGGAAATATGTAGGTATTGGGAATTTGGGATTAGTCAGTTCTCTAACAACGATGAGAAGTGTAATAATTTCACTATGTTTACTGCTCATGTGGTCTTAACTTTCAAATATTCTGATCATTTCTCAGGACTTGAATAATTGGAAAGATTGTGTGGTACATCCAAAATCGTCTAACTCAGAGTATCGACTCGGAAAACCTCGCCCCACTCAGGGATCCAAATGAAAAAGGAGTTTGCGAAAAAGGTGCACGTGTATTTTTACTTTTTTTAATGAGATATATGACAACATTTTTGATGAGGTACTGAGGTGCAATACCATAGTGACGAAGATGGAGTACACAACATTCGTATAACTTATTAGATGTAAATAATTTATCTACAAATTCTACATATCTATAGGGTGTCAAAGAAAAAGAAGCAAAATTGAGAGAGATAAAAAAAGTACATAACTCAAATACAAATGACATTCAGGAGACTCATCAAGTTATCACTAACTGGATCAAAAACTATTTCTTGGAATCCCAGAGGTATGGTGGAAAGAACCTTAAAATTTTCAAAATAGGTATTGAAGGCTAGATTTGACGAAGTCAACATCGATGTTAGTGACACACTGTATATCACGCTACATATCTATAGGGTGTCAAAGAAAAAGAAGCAAAATTGAGATAAAAAAAAGTACATAACTCAAATATAAATGACATTCAGGAGACTCATCAAGTTATCACTAACTGGATCAAAAACTATTTCTTGGAATCCCAGAGGTTTGATGGAAAGAACCTTAAAATTTTCAAAATAGGTATTGAAGGCTAGATTTGACGAAGTCAACATCGATGTTAGTGACACACTGTATATCACTTCAACATACCCCAGGTAATTTACAGAATAAATAAATTACCAACCACATTTACATACATATTGAAGTTATTTTGTAAGCGCGATTATACAGGGTGTTTAGAGGGTAGGTGTAGCATTGAAAATTAAAGTTTTTGTGTCGACTTTTTGTCGGTTAGAATTCAATATACTCAATTACAAGAAATTGGTCATAAGGGGCGAGATTAATGCCTTGGGCAATCTCTACCATTCAACCCGGAACGGAACACGATTCCTCTCTCTTCTTTATTTTCCCCTTCTTCTAAGCTTTCCACCTTCGCCACATTACTCTTTTCACCAAGTGTGCACGTAGGTGGAAGGTTCTCCACCCATGACCCAAATAAAGAACCAATCAAATGCATCCGACAAGTCTATGTATGTCCCCTTAGAGAAAGCTTCGAGACGTAGAGAGACAAGTAATACCGGGAATTACAAACAAAAGGCTTGATGTAATAAAGAAATAAGGAAAGAAGAAAAGGGCAAAAGGAAAGAAAGGAACAGGGAAGACAATGGAAGAAAAAAGTCTTGAAGGAACTGAAGTAATAAAGGCAACTAATCTTTCTCTTATTTCCGCTGCATTGATTCCTGCGAAGCGTCCTGACTTCTCCTGACAGCGTGTTTTAATTGTTTTCACCGTCTTGAATTCTTGATGCGACGTCGGAACGGGTGCAAACAAAGAGTTTGGAGACGTCAACATCTTGCTTGGAGAACGTCAGCAATTCAGCATTTAGGGACGTCAAAGATACAAAGAATTGTGACCTACGAGCTACGAGACGTCAGCATATTGCTTGGTAACGTCAGCTTCTTGCTTGGTAACGTCAACATTAGGGACGTCAGAGATACAAGGACTATTTCTTCTTCGCCTTTTCCCGTGTACAGACGGGGTCGGCGTTTTTCATCTCAAACAGCCAAACTAGGGTGATTGGTTTTGCCTGACATTTGATTTTTGGGAACAGTAGGGTATGCCCTTCGCACTCAACCTTTGCTTTTTCTTTATCAAGGGAATCAGAGATACAAAGAACTGTGACCTAGGTCTAGGAGATGTCAGAATCTGGCAACGTTTAGGAACGTCAGAGATACCCGACCTAGAACGGTGACATACTTGATGGGACGCGTGACGGTTTGGGGTTTGGCGCATTTTCTTTAGATAAGCGGTGAAAATGGCGGAGCAGGTGAAACCGTGAGAAGCTACAAAGGTTAAAGGCGTGCTTCAACTCTGTCCTGGAGTGCTGGTGCTGGAAGGTGATTTTATCAGCGGCTTACAGCACGTGTGATGTTCGCGAAATCGCGGATTTCATTATCAATTTATCAATCCAGGAATGGAACTAATGTTTTCCCTCGGGAAAGAGATTCCAAGATAAACTTGTGTGTGTTGGGGGGATCAGAGCTGATTTATGCTCGCGATATTACCACAGAGTTTTCAGTTAACCCAGAGTTCACGTTAACTCCAGTCCTTTCTATCAAAGGAAAACTGTTCTCTCGCTCTCTCTCCCTCTCTCTCTCTCTCTCTCTCTCTCTCTCTCTCTCTCTCTCTCTCTCTCATTTCTTTTTGCTGCTTCGTAAAATTGCGCCTTCTTTTCCTTTATTACACAAGTTTGCCCTTGCGTATCAGGCCAACTACTGTTCGATAGTGTAGAGAGAGAGGAAAACTATAGGAAAGAAAGAGAACAGAAACAGAAGAAGAGAAAGATAAATACCTAGTTAGTGAGAGAGAGAGAGAGAGAGAGAGAGAGAGAGAGAGAGAGAGAGAGAGAGAGAGAGAGAGAGAGAGAGAGAGGCGTTCGAAGCTCATTACTAAAAAAAGAAGGGATTTTTTTTTTTAAAAAGTACATTTATCCTGGAACGGTTGACTTTTTTCACAACCTCTTTTTCTCCCTTTCCCTTCACTCTCTCTCTCTTAAACTCATTTCTCACACGCTCAAACCGGGGGGCGGGGAAAATGATAATAACGAAAAGGGAAAAAAAAAGAGAAAAAGTCCCCTTTGTTGTTTTTTCAATAAAAATATACAATTGGCCATTGCATACACGACGGCCAGTAAAAATCAATATAGGACATTCTGAACTCCAATTTTCCCTCCCTTTTCTCCCGTTATCCCTTCCCTCCCATATTTCTTCCCTTTTATTTTCCCTCTTTTCGTCCATCCCCCCTCATTTGACTCCAGTTCCTATTGAAAATTACGCTCGAAACACGGTCCATTTTTGCCGTTTATTCTGAAAGGCGTCCCCTCGGGAGATCCTTCCCACGAACATAAGACGTGGAGGATGAAAAGGAAACCCAATGTGTAGAAGAAGATGGAAGAAGAGAAGAACTTATTGAAATAACTTTTATGATGCTTTTGAAGTATCCCAGTATCCGTATAAAACAGATGAAGGATATTATTAGGACTTTGAAGTTTTGAGAGTAAAATGTTTTGAGAATTTCTCATGTTCTTATCGAGCAGCAACCTTTTACAAAAATTGTTTTCTTGAGTACCTTTGTGCGTGATTATTCAGAAAGTTCCCCTTTTTTCGCCCACACGAATGGTATTGAAAGAATTACGGGTAAGATTAAATCACCTAATGAATATACAAAGTTGTAAATATTATTCCGCAACCAATTGACCAAAAACTGCACTGAGAGACAAAGGCAGAGAATTTGGCAAGTAAAGACGAGTCACCCGGAGTGACAATTCCGCAGGAATGTACCCAAGAATCCCAAGATCCTAGATGAAAGGAACAAGAGCTAAAGGATATATTGTAAATTACGCAAGGATTGTAGAAGATTATGCTGAGGGTAGATATGAAGATCGAGATAAGAAAAGAGCGGAACGATAAGTTTGACGTACTTATCATGAGATAGGGGATAAAAAATGAAAGTGGGGCACATATGGAAACCATTGTGGAAATACCGTTCAAGATGAGAAATCATTGGCGATTTAGCAAAGACGGTGGAGACATACGACATCATAACGAAAATGGACCGTAAAAGTTACAGAACTTGTAAAGAAAACCGTACACAAGGGAGTATTATCGGACGCTCAAGTTGATCTTCTACATATCACATTCCATACTCACCAAATGTTCATACAACTTAAAGATAGCTTCGTATCTCCATAGAATACCTTACGCTTGCAAATGCTTATGTCCTACCTGAAACAAGAAAACAAATAAAGATTAGGAATTATTGTCTTTTTGGATGCAAGCGATTGTTTGACTGAAGGAATAGTGTCCTTTTGCATTATTGGTATTGGATTGATATGGATAAATTGAATCACTGGAACTATGTATTGGGAATTTGGGATTAGTCGGTTCTCTAACAACGATAAGAAGTGTAATAATTTCACTATGTTTACTGCTCATGTGGTCTTAACTTCCAAATATTCTGATCATTTCTCAGGACTTGAATAATTGGAAAGATTGTGGGGTACATCCAAAATCGTCTAACTCAGAGTATCGACTCGGAAAACCTCGCCCATTGTATTGCAGTTTATTCGTTCGTGTTGCACTTCCCTCCCTTTGGTTGGGGGGATAAAGGGATATTTCAGGCTCATTCGGGCTGTGGAAATAAGGCCTATTCTATTCAAACGTTATGGCAGCAAGAACTAGGTAGGTGTAAATTTGAAATTATATTCAGCGTAGAAGAAGTGAGATCATATCCGGCGCGAAGGACCAAAAAATATGATCAGAAGAAAGACCCTTACGATTGGGTTACGGGCAGGTTTGGAGCTTCCACCAAGAATATGCGTAGGTAGGTTCCTATTTATCAATTTCCAGAAAAGTAGGTAATTATTACCTATTTCTTTATCTCCAATATGAGAGACATATCCATGTACATTACCGTTCAACAACGCATAGTTATGGTAGATACTGTATACTTTCATTAGTTTAATTGAAAACCGCAGTTAATAGAACATAATGTTCAACCCTTACAAAGAGCAATCTGTATTTCTCGAGTGCAGTGGAACATAAGCAATAAACAAACTTGATCTAAAAACATTCCTACGTCGGATCCATAATAGCAGATGTGAAGAAAGAGTGGGTCTCTACCACATCCAAGAATTAACCACTTAACAGACCATTTATAAATCAATTCAGCTACCAAACAGTCAAACTAATAGATATTGTGTTCGAGTCATCAAGAAGCAAATTGTGTGGAAGACAACTTTGATAGGAACAGCGTGAGGTAGACGAGGTGCTAAATATCAATAAATACCAAGAAGTCATCAATACTCTGACTATAAAAATGTATCTCTGAACTTTAGCACAGATCTACTTCTAGTTTTACACTTTTAGAACCTCGATATCTAAAAATTAAAAATGGTTCAAATTAACATATTTTAGAGACAATATTGAAAACGTACCTACAAGTTCCTTGAAGACCTAGGTAAGAGCAAAAACCAAATCCCAAGAATTAAGAGGTGACGATGACGTAACTTCAAACCACTTAAAACTGACCAATAACTTATAATGAAAACCAAGGAACTCGAAGAAAAACCAACTAGACTGAACCATGGAATGAATCATCGTCCAAAATTTTTGTGTCGACTTTTTGTTGGTTAGAATTCAATGTACTCAATTACAAGAAATTGGTCATAAGGGGCGAGATTAATGCCTTGGGCAATCTCTACCATTCGACCCGGAACGGTACACGATTCCTCTCTCTTCTTTATTTTCCCTTCTTCTAAGCTTTCCACCTTCGCCACATTACTCTTTTCACCAAGTGTGCACGTAGGTGGAAGGTTCTCCACCAATGACCCAAATAAAGAACCAATCAAATGCATCCGACAAGTCAATGTGTGTCCCCTTAGAGAAAACTTCGAGACGTAGAGAGACAAGTAATACCGGGAAATACAAACAAAAGGCTTGATGTAATAAAGAAATAAGGAAAGAAGAAAAGGGTAAAAGGAAAGAAAGGAACAGGGAAGACAATGGAAGGAAAAAGTCTTGAAGGGAACTGAAGTAATAAAGGCAACTAATCTCTCTCTTATTTCCGCTGCATTGATTCCTGCGAAGCGTCCTGACTTCTCCTGACAGCGTGTTTTTAATTGTTTTCACCGTCTTGAATTCTTGATGCGACGTCGGAACGGGTGCAAACAAAGAGTTTGGAGACGTCAACATCTTGCTTGGAGAACGTCAGCAATTCAGCATTTAGGGACGTCAAAGATACAAAGAATTGTGACCTACGAGCTACGAGACGTCAGCATATTGCTTGGTAACGTCAGCTTCTTGCTTGGTATAACGTCAGCATTAGGGACGTCAGAGATACAAAGACTACTCGTATTTCTTCTTCGCCTTTTCTCGTGTACAGACGGGGTCGGCGTTTTTCATCTCAAACAGCCAAACTAGGGTGATTGGTTTTGCCTGACATTTGGTTTTTGGGGAGTGTAGGGTATGCCCTTCGCACTCAACCTTTGCTTTTTCTTTATCAAGGGAATCAGGGATACAAAGAACTGTGACCTAGGTCTAGGAGATGTCAGAATCTGGCAGAGTTTAGGAACGCCAGAGATACCCGACCTAGAACGGTGACATACTTGATGGGACGCGTGACGGTTTGGGGTTTGGCGCATTTTCTTTAGATAAGCGGTGAAAATGGCGGAGCAGGTGAAACCGTGAGAAGCTACAAAGTGTGATATGGCCGAATTTATAACAGCTGAAGCATTGCATTGGACGTTGCATGTAGGGTTCACACTTGAGCTTCGTATACCAGAGGTAGATTGGAGTGCTGGTGCTGGAAGGTGATTTTATCAGCGGCTTACAGCACGTGTGATGCTCGCGAAGTCGCGGATTTCATTATCAATTTATCAATGCAGGAATGGAACTAATGTTTTCCCTCGGGAAAGAGATTCTAAGATAAACTTGTGTGTGTTGGGGGGATCAGAGCTGATTTATGCTCGCGATATTACCACGGAGTTTTCAATCAACCCAGAGTTCACGTTAACTCTAGTCCGTTCTATCAAAGAAAAACTGTTCTCTCGCTCTCTCTCTCTCTCTCTCTCTCTCATTTCTTTTTGCTGCTTCGCAAAATTGCGCCTTCTTTTCCTTGATTACACATGTTTGCCCTTGCGTATCAGGCCAACTACTGTTCGATAGTGTAGAGAGAGAGAGAGAGAGGAAAACTATAGGAAAGAAAGAGAACGGAAACAGAAGAAGAAGAGAAAGATAAATACCTAGTTAGAGAGAGAGTAAAAGCTTGTTTTTCCATCTTATTAGCTTCACATCCTTTGTAGAACATTTTCGAGATTTCCTTGTCACTGTAGTAGCTTTCAGGTTTGGAGATAGCCTGAGCAGCATTGAAGTGAGGAGGGACTGGTTTTCTTTTCTCATTGAAATGATGGCTCGTGACATCGCCGGGATTGAACACAGTTTTCCGCTTGGTTGTCCTTGAAGCAAGTGGGGGAGGAACATATTTGTCGATTGTGCGTGCCGGGATTGAACACAGTTTTCCGCTTGGTTGTCCTTGAAGCAAGTGGGGGAGGAACATATTTGTCGATTGTGCGTGCTGGAGTGGTATTCTTGTTGGACTTCAGAGCTGGGAAATCCTGTGAATTATAGGTTGTCCCCATTTCTTCTCCAAGATTTTCCAACGCACTGAACGCATTTCTTGTTCTGATGGCCAATGTAACATGGACAGGTGGAACCAGCTGAGACGCCTCAGGAAAACAGAGGTTACGGGTACTCATAAGTTCCTTAATCCTTTTTTGTCTTTCAAATTCAGGGCAGGACTTGCTGTTTGCATTGTGGTTTCCTTTGCAGTTAATACATTTGATGGTTGTTGTGTCACACTGATGCTCATCTCCAGATGGTTGGAAACAAGATTTACACAACTTGACACTGCGACAATTCTTCGTGATATGGCCGAACTTATAACAGCTGAAGCATTGCATTGGACGTTGCATGTAGGGTTCACACTTGAGCTTCGTATACCAGAGGTAGATGAATGCAGGGAGGTCTTGACCCGAGAAATCTATTTTTATTGTTCTGCTTGGAACGTAGGAGACTTTCCCATCCATCAGACTTCGGCGATTCAGTCTTCGTATGTTGAGGATCTTGTAGCTTCCAGTGTCTACATTATCCATGAACATCTTGTCATCAATTAGAGGTGGCAAAGATCGGTTCACTTTAGGGAATAAGTTCCAACCGTTCAGTTCCTTTCATGGAACTGTTCCCAATATAAGTTCATTAGATATGTATTGTATTATTATGCTCAGATTTTAGGTACCTACAGTATTATTTATATTGTTAACTAGGTGTTGTGGTTCTCGAGATAGAGCGATCAGTGTGTGAAATGTGAATGAGTGAATGGATCTTGTTCTTATAATATAAGATTTATGATTGTTAAGGAGAGAGGCCCATCTCCAAGAAGTTAGCTAATAGCTTAGGAGATGTATTTTATTATTCAATATCCAAGTCAACGTCGCGGATAATGGCAGAACGTTGCATGTATACTGAGGGTATGAATGCATTGAATTCCTCTTGGACTTTCTTGTTCTCAATGATCTCATTCGCGCACTTGGCGGTGCGACATACTACCAGGAATTTGTTTCTATTTAGTCTACGTATTTCAGTGATATCTCCACTTTTACTGGTGGTTTCAGAAAGAACTCGGGATAGATGAAGCATCAATCAATCTCTCTCTCTGTCTCTCTCTCTCTGTCTCCCTCTCTCTCTCCCTCTCTCTCTCCCACTCACTCATTGAATACCCTGTATGCAGTATTGGACGCTATGCTACGTACGCAAGACGTTCACTGATACTCAAGACCACAGCTATAGAAGAAGGGAAAGCGAAAAGAGAAAGAGAAGAAAGAAATCAGTGAGACCTCTGTCAGGTCTAGTGTATGGCCGGGAGACCTCTGTCAGGTCTAGTGTATGGCCGGGAGACCTCTGTCAGGTATAGTGTATGGCCGGGAGACCTGTCAGGTCTAGTGTATGGCCGGGAGACCTGTCAGGTCTAGTGTATGGCCGGGAGACCTGTCAGGTCTCACCGAAAATTGATCACAAGGCTTTCATAATACGAGCAGTAGGCTACTACTATTATTGTGGTCAAATTCTGAAATTATATTGGGGATAAAATTCCATACCTCGACCGGGATTGAACCCAAGCCCTCCTGTTTGCCAGGCGAGCGTCTTGACCACTCCACCACTAAGGATAAACGAGTGCCCAGTGTCATACAGTTATACTTTTTCTAGCTTTACTATTGTTCCCTATACAAGTTTTAACCTATTCCCAGCACAATGTTTATTGTCATTTTATAAACCACTCCCGGGGTCATTTTCATTTGTGAGAACGCAATGTGCATTTCCCCTAGCACCGATGTGACTCCCATGCTCCCCCCCACACTTGGTTCTCCACCACTAAGGATAAACGAGTGCCCAGTGTCATACAGCCATACTTTTTCTACCTTTACAATATTGTTCCCTATACAATTCCAACCTATTCCCACAATGTTTATTGTCATTTTATAAACTACTCCCGGGGTCATTTTCATTTGTGAGAACGCAATGTGCATTTCCCCTAGCACCGATGTGACTCCCATGCTCCCCCCCACACTTGGTTATTGGGTCAGCTTTGACTTTTTCCCACACACCCCTTTGTCCTCTTTTCCTTCCTTTTCTCTTTCTCCTCTCTCTCCCTCCCCCTTCCTCTCTCCAACCCCGATATGCCCATCAGCGTCAAAACAATTATATTTATTTCTCTCTTCCTCTCTCCTCTTTCCCCCTCCCTCCCTCTCTCTCTCTCTCTCTCTCTACATGTGTTTCTATATCTCTGTCCTTATCTCTTTTATACACATTCATATGATGTTGATTTTAAATTTCATTAGATAAGCAAAGAGGAAGGAGAGAGAGGAGAGGGAGAGAGAAAGAGCAGAGGGACAGAGACATTATTGTTCCAACATTTGTTAACATATTATCTTTTTCATCCCCCCCCCTCCCTCTCCTAAAGCTGCTAATGGTCTCTCCCTCTCTCTTTCACTCATTCTCTCTTCAATCAGTCCATTTTCCATTTCATTATTTGTTTCTCAATTACAATTTACCTGGGTAGCCCTGTGTATTATTGCCAAAAAGTGGGCCAGGCAAGTGTACTTATGTTAAGATAACAGGTTTAGGAACTAGGTATGCGAAAGGAATTCCCAATTAAAGAATTTTAGGGTCTAATTTCTCAGATTTTTTTCCCTTGAAACACATGAACACCACAACTATAGTTGGACTAAACTACACCTAACTACCTAAATTTAATTACACAACCTTAAACCAAAATCCACCTTGGTATATTTCTATCAGAAAGAAGGTAAACTACAGTGTCTGAAGCGTATAACTTACCATAGCATATAGCATAACTTACTAAAGGATAAGTATAACTTATAGCTTATCCTATTACACACATGTGTTTCTATATCTCTGTCCTTATCTCTTTTATACACATTCATATGATGTTGATTTTAAATTTCATTAGATAAGCAAAGAGGAAGGAGAGAGAGGAGAGGGAGAGAGAAAGAGCAGAGGGACAGAGACATTATTGTTCCAACATTTGTTAACATATTATCTTTTTCATCCCCCCCCCTCCCTCTCCTAAAGCTGCTAATGGTCTCTCCCTCTCTCTTTCACTCATTCTCTCTTCAATCAGTCCATTTTCCATTTCATTATTTGTTTCTCAATTACAATTTACCTGGGTAGCCCTGTGTATTATTGCCAAAAAGTGGGCCAGGCAAGTGTACTTATGTTAAGATAACAGGTTTAGGAACTAGGTATGCGAAAGGAATTCCCAATTAAAGAATTTTAGGGTCTAATTTCTCAGATTTTTTTCCCTTGAAACACATGAACACCACAACTATAGTTCTATATTTCCTCATTAAATTGTCTACATATTTATGCTTTCAGATTGGAAACTTCTTAAACTCTACATCAAAGACAAGTGATGGATATCAAAGCAGCAGTACAATGCACTGTTATTCAAAACTTCCTGGACATCCTGTACTAGCATATGAGTAAGTAACACTAGAACAGTTATCATCTTAGCACTCTATTATTATGTTTCCATGTTATTGTTCTTGATGCCCTCTCTTGTCTTCCTCCTTTTCATCCTTCTTCCCTTTCTCTTTACTCTTTTTCTTCTTCTTCTTCTTCTTCTTCTTCTTCTTCTCCTCCTCCTCCTCCTCCTTCTTCATTTCCTAATTCCACTTCACTCCATATTTCTCCTTACTTTTATTCCTCCTTCTTTTCGTTTTACTTTTCTTATATGAATCTTCTTTATTTTTCCTCTTTCTCTCCCTCATTCTCTTTCTCCTGTTCCTCATTTCGTACTTCCCTCTCAACTGAGGGTACACTTTCTTCTTCCTCTCTTCTTTATTCTTATATGTTTCACCTGAATATGCTTCATCTTCATGATCCACCTTGAATGCCTCGTTCTGCGGGCACCCTAAGTATGTTTCACCTGAATATGCTTCATCTTCATGATCCACCTTGAATGCCTCGTTCTGCGGGCACCCTAAGTATTACCTTTCCTTTCCTTTTCTTACCTCTTTCTCCGTCTCTCTTTTCCTCCTTTTCTTTAGTAAGAATTATTATTCCTTTCTTTCTCTCTGTCTTCAACCTGTATAAGCACTTTTACATACACCTCGAATAATATGATAAGGTAGCAGTTATTTAAAAATAAAGTATTCAAGTATATCTTATAAATGTTAAGTCTGACATAATATACATAGGTGCTCCTTACGTCCTACCACGCTACTTATGTAGTTATAGTTACTATTATGTAGTTATAAGTACGTATATATATATATAGTATAGTTACTTTTAAAGCAAATCTCACAAGTTTCGCAGGCCATCATAGTGTGTTATACCCAACCGTTCTTCTGTCTTGAACAGCTATGGGCAGTAAATTCTTACCTGCAACATACAAAATGGACATTCAAATTAGCTACAATTGTATTAATAAGATAAAAGAGGGATTCAGGGGGAGAGGGAGAGAGGGAGGGAGTGTGAAAAAGAAAGAAGAGGAGAGAAAGGGAAAAGAAGAGAGAGAGGGAGAGGAAGAGCGAGAGGGGAAGGGGGAGGAGAGGGAAAAAGGATGGAAATAGATAAAACTATTGTAATAATATGGGGAATAATTTTGCTTTGAGATAAACAGTACAAGTTTCGTTCAGCATTTTATTATAGGTGTGCGTGTACCTATTACATATTATGTTTTTAGAAAAACCATTTATAGTCAGTCACCCCACCATTTCCTCACCAAACCCATTGTAATATCAGTGCTGGTGCTCCAGACGGGGGATGGGGTAGCTAGACCAGAAATGTATAAATGTACACCAGAGGTAAAGATGGAAATGCGGTTTAAAATTCGGTACTTCAATAATTCCATTTGATAGGAATTAGAATTTATTCACCTATACTGCCAGAAAAAGACTCTAAACTCCGTATAAATGAGGCATTTTTTCCCCTTATGGTAGATATTAACTATTTATTTTATTATCTGGCTTTCTTCCAAGTGGCAGGATTCTCCTGGTGGACCTCTTCCACCCAACCACTAGGCCTCATTATTTGAAAACTGTAAAAATTAGTGCTTGGATGATAGAACTAACATTAAAAAAAATCCTCCCCAGTCGGCATTCGAACTCGGGTCAACTTCTTGTCAGCGACATAGGCTATCCGCCTCTGCTTAACACATTGTATGCTAGAATTGCTAGATACAAAAGCTGGATACTTAATAGCTATTCACAATCCACATATCTAAACAAATACGAAATAAAATTTTACTGTCGTAATTTTCATTCCGGAAAAAACCTAGATAGGTAGGTAACCGTAAACGCGGCGTTATCCTTTTCCAATAGCCAATAGAATAATGGCCTTTATTCCAACGGCCATATCTTGCATAACGCCATTGAACAACCATACCTTGCAGCATTAGGAATCGCCATATTTATATTTAACCTTACTGCCATATTTAACGTTACTGATGCCCTTACTGCCTTTTCCCCTTTTTATTGCTCGATTAGTGTACTAGTGTACCAGTGAATATGAAGAGAGAAAGAGCGCTTGAGGTGGAACCGAAATCGACCGACTTCCCATAATATAAGTAATGCATAGTTGTAGTTGAGTGGATTAAGGTGCCATGTAAATAATAATAATAATAATAATAATATGAAAGAGGAAAAAAATCCCACCTGACCTCCCAAAAAATCCCTTAAGTTGTGCATGTCTCAAAGTGTCTGATTCCCTATATATTCCTTGGAAATCCCTCGGTTTGCTCTTAAAGAACACGATGACCATTGGGTATGAGGAAAAAAAATAATATTTAACAACTAATAAAATAATAATTAAAACCGACACTTAAAATAATAGTTGCCTGGCTAAAGAGTTTACCTCTATAAGTAGATATAGAAGTGTTATTTCTTTTGTTTTTGTTAAATGTTCCTTTATTCTGTATTCTATGTCAGTACTGTGAAAAAAAAAAAAAAAAAAACGTCCATACGAAAAAAAAAAAAAAAAAATAGAACATCAGAACATTATTTACCAATGCATTAAAAATCACAATTCAAAGTCAAATTATTTCAATTTCCAAGTTCCCACCCATTCTTCTCTTTCCATTGACAGTGAAAACAAGGGAATGGAAATAAGAGGAGCTATCCCTCCTCCCCCCAATTCAGAAGTTAATTACAACTGTCCCACTTTCAGGACTCTCCCAAACTGTCCTACCCTAGCTCCCCAAGACCGGAGGCAAAATCATCACGACAAATAGGACGAGGGGCCGCGGGGGACAAAAACCAATATTGGCGGCGTTTTTACGTCCTCTCGATGTGATTCAACAACTAATTATATTTTTCCTTTTCTGGGTAAAATAATGTTTTCTCAACAAATATTAATAATTATTGTTGGAGGAAGGAAATTAACTGTAACTTCAATTTTGTTTGCTTTCAATTATTTTATTTTATTATTACCTACTATTCTTTTCCTTCTTCTTAGAATCGTGACAATTGATTGTTGTAGGTACTGATAGATTCTGACTTCTGACGTGACTTTGAGAAGATCATCATGAAAAGAAGAACTTTGAAGAGTATAAGTTACTGGTGTTCTTCATTTCGATTGATTGTTGATCGCCACTGCACTGAGGAAATCTATTAATCAATAGAAAATTATACACCTTCTTGACCTTCTTTATGATAGTTCAAAATTGAGGTTCAACGAATGATAATGAGGGAAGAGAGGGAAGAAAAGGGAAAGAGAGGCAGAATGGAAGAGGGAATAGAGGGAAGAAAAAGGGGAAGAGAGGCAGCCATTCATGTGGTTGAAGCCCTATCAACTCATGCATAACGTGGAGTTGTGGGCTCCCACTGAAAAACACCGTGAACCTGCTAATTGTGAAAAAGGGAGCGGAAAAAATGTTCCAACAATAACACATAATTAAAAGCCTTTGCATGAAAAACAAAATAATACATACTCATTACACTACAAAAATACATATCCACAGAGAGATACAATACCTATCTCTGTAGTGAGGTTATGTGGAAGGGTTATCATGTAAACAAATACATACAAGCTTACAAGCTTTAGCCAACCAAACCTAGTGATCCGAAATTGCCTAAAATACAGAACAAACCTTAACCCCTCAAGTAACCCCTGGGCTTTTGGTGTCACCTAAGGTCCGCTATACAGTGAAATCAGATCGCAGTGGTATGTTTGGACACACCCTAACTGTTTAGGCCTTATCGCCCTGAAAGTGAAGAGAGAAGACAGGATAGGAGAAAGCCAGCCATTCCAAAAAAGAACCTCATCTGTTTAGGATAAAATCCGCCGCAGGCGAGAATCGAACTCACGACCTAGCACTCAAAAAATAGGCACGTCAATAATAGAGTAGTGGGTACACAATGTAGGGACTACGCCAAAGGGAGGATAAAATCCGCCCAGGGCGGGAATCGAATCACCTATAGCTCTTACAAGGCAGACGCTATATCCTCCGAACTAACTACCGTGGCACTGGGACATGTTTAAATTTCTCAGTCGACTTAAAATTTTAAACATCTTCAAGCCATCCCAAATGCACCTGTCACTGTTTTTACCACACAAATGGCAATGCAACACAGCTAGTAAGAGAGCTGGGAATGGGTTTCGCAAAACAAATGGGGTTTCTATGTGCAACGAATGCTTAAAAAACACATGCACAAAAAAAACTACAATTTTTCTCAAGAATATAACAATGGCAGGAAAAAATACACGTTACCTATTTATGTCTGGGTGTGCTAAAAAACATAAATAATGAGTGTGCAAAAAGAGATGAAAGAATCGCGAATTGTAAAAGTAAAACAAAAAAAAAAAAAAAAAAAAAAAAAAAAAATCATCGAAATCGGTTGAGTTAAGCCGGAGATAATTGACAATTCTCATGATTTTCAAATTATGAAAGATGAAAGAAGAAAAAATTAAAAAAAAAAAAAAAAAAAAAAAAGTTCGAGGGGCTTTCATAAGGGAAAAAATAGATAGTACATAGTCCTGTGCAACACGGTATTGTTTTCTTTTTTTTTTCTTTTTTTTTTCGAAGAGAAGACTACCTACCTAAATTCTAGATCTAGAGATATGTAAATCGAAATTAGCACGGTTTACTTTGGGTCTGGTGGATCAAGCCCCTTGTCAAGTAATAAAATTTAACCTACACAGCTGCAAACGTTTTACCTATTTTATGTGTATATTTAATGGATTGCCTAAGAATGCCGCCGTTGGTTCGTTATTAGTCGAAAATAACAAACACAGTGTTGCCAGAGTAACAGATTATTTTCCCAATAAATCCCGCACAGAATGAGTCGCGAGAAAAAAAAATCCCTTTTCATCCCTCTCAGCTCAATATAGATTCCAGAACCAAAAATATGAGAAAAATGTCCTATTTTCTGTTTTCTCCCTTTACCACGAAATTCCACCCTCCCCTAACCCAAAGGCTATGGGGTGCCCTTAATTCCTGTTCAATCTATATCAACCTCTTTCTCCACCCTCCTTTATAAGTTTTTTATGACCTTCCCATTCTGCATGGTTTTATTTCTTTTTCATAAATGTAGGTTCATAGGTAAATTTTACTTGTTCTTGTTCTTCTTCTTGTTCTTCTTCCCTTTCTTCTACCACTTCTTCTTGTCCTTCTTTCTTCATCTTCTACTTCTTTTTCTTCCACTGCTTTTCTTCTTTTCAAAATTATTATCTCCTTCTCTCTCTCTCTCTTCGTGATAGGTACTGGTCGCTTTCTCTCTTTCTTTTTTTTTTTTTGCTCTCCTTTCACAGCTTTCTTTACTTCTTTGGAAAGACATTAATGAGGTTGGGAATAATGGGAACAGATAGTAGGGTAGCAGAGAGTATGCGAAAGAATTTCCAGAAGAATTTAAGATGATATGAGAGGTCGTTTACCTCTGTGAGATGAAAAGATTGTTGAATGAGCGAACCGAGATCTCACGTTTTAACGCGACAATTTTTCCTTCAGCTCGCCAACCTAGTTAGCTTGGAGGGTAGCGTGTCTGCCTTGTAAGCGCTAGGTCGCGAGTTCGATTCCCGCCCTAAGCGGATTTTATCAGATGAGGTTCGTTCTCGGAACGGCTGGCTGTCTCCTATACCGTCTTTCTTCTTCCTTCGCTTTCGGGACGATAAGACCTTAGTTCCCTCTATCAAAATTACCCACCTACTTCCCCAGTTTCCATCAAAAGTTTCAGTCGACCATGAGGAAAGGGAGCCGTCAAAGTGTCTTCCCCCCACTGTACATCATGTCACAGTTTATCATTCAGACATAGGGTGAAACCTCATACCTGAAATTAAAATTTATAAAATATCAAGCCCTCCCCTCTTCCTCTTCCCTTCTCCTTCCCTGACCCTAACAGGGGAAAGACGGCTGTAGGTAACTTGCGTACTATTTCAATTTTAACCTTCTAGTTGCGTACTAAAATGAAAAAAAGATGTCCGACTTGCGTTCTGGGTCTTTTTTGTTTATTTTTCAAAAGGTTAAGGGATTTTATTTAATAACATGGGACAAAAACATTCCCCCGTTTTCCTAATTTTGCTCAAATAATTAAGAAGTCCTTTTTATATGTTTCCTAACATCCTAACCCTATTGAAAAAGATCAATTAAAGAAAGACATTTCTTGATAAGTAATCAATGTAATCATTCAGAACTTTATTAAATCAGAAAAACACTTAATAACAAATAATCACTGTTTGAATCAAAAGCTAATCCAAAATCCAAAGCTAAACTCATGAAAGCTCTCTTCAAGTTCAAAATTCTAAAATCTCAAATCCCACCTCATGGGTTTTCTAAGTTTCTATTTTTTAAATTCTCCCGGGGAAACATCCCAAGGAGGTTGAAGTAAAAGGGATACTTCGCTCATCGTTCCAAAACCCCAGAGAACTACCTCAATAAGTGGCTTTTATGCGTCTCGAACTTTTGCTCTTTAAGAGCGTATATTGTATTGCAGTTTATTCGTTCGTGTTGCACTTCTCTCCCTTTGGTTGGGGGGGATAAAGGGATATTCGGGATAAAGGGATATTTCAGGCTCATTCGGGCTGTGGAAATAAGGCCTATTCTATTCAAACGTTATGGCAGCAAAAACTAGGTAGGTGTAAATCCGGCGCGAAGGACCAAAAAATATGATCAGAAGAAAGACCCTTACGATTGGGTTACGGGCAGATTTGGAGCTTCCACCAAGAATATGCGTAGGTAGGTTCTTATTTATCAATTTCCAGAAAAGTAATTACCTATTTCTAGGTATTACGTACATACGTATGAGTATATTCATGTAACACGCATGACCTGACCAAACGACTAATCTATCTTAAATCTTAATCTAACCAAATATTAGTCTTCAAACAATCTTCAGTGAGGATATATCCAATGCAAACAGCGGAATCTGCAAGATATTAATCACACACACCCTCATAACCAGTTTCAACACTAGGCATCCTAAACTCTTCTTCTCTTTTTATGTCGAAAACATCTTTATTAATTTCATCAGTAAATCCAGAAATAATAACCCAAATACTCCCACACAAAGTCACTTTGGAGGTCACAGTAACACAAAATGCCCCTGTGTGGCAACTACCATAAGGTAGGGGTTCCCAAAATTGGTCCTGAAGGTACTATCTGGGGATCTTGGCTACGAAACCCAAGGAAGTCGAGTTTTAGAATGACGGACCAGATTAAAAGTCCAACGCGCTAACCACTACAGTCACTAGACCACTGAGATTTGTTGGAATTGGAATCGTCTCATTCCGTTTGATTCCGTGAGCTCACGTGACGTGATAGTACTTTGGCTGTCCCGAACGTTATGACTTACAATATTATGGCTATTTATGGGAAAACTTTGAACAACATCTTTCTGACTCGCCATGATTTCACGTGACGTGACAGTAGTATGTTTCTACCTTTATTCAAATTTGGGGTTAGAGATAGGGTTTTTCTTTTTATATCTTACAGAAAAGCGGCCTACAAAGTACAATTAGGGTTAGAAAGAGAGGCATTCATAGCAGGATATTGTGTCTCCTAGGGGCTTAATTTGGCCCAGGGTTGTGAATCACTGTTCCACCAGCTTGTCAGGAAAGGAGGGAGAGATCACAGCTGGGCCCCATGTGGTGATGGGAACCTGTGAGTAGCTTCTTCATGTCTTTAATTACCCTGTGTCTTTCGGTGTTTACGAGCTGCGAGAATCAGTGTCGAGGTGGAAAGTATTGGAGGTGAATCTTCTGGAGTCTTTCGAATAGAGGTGAATAGGTATTATGTTTGTTCTTCTACAAATCTACATCGAGGTGATGACTGGTGATGCTTCTTCCCTTCTAGAGATCTTCATGTGCTTAACTACAGGTACTTACTTACCTTTTGGTGTTTACAAGCTGCGAGAATCAGTATTCCTGAAGGTGATCCTAATATACATTTCCTACAGTAGGATGCCTACAGTAGGTGAAGTTGCTCTGAAGTCTCCCGGTAGTCCCAAGAATTGATTACGTACAGTAGTATTATTTTAACATACCTAAAAGTTGAAAATCTTCAAAGATTCAAAACATTACTCGTATCTTGTAATCGCAAAGGTCCCTGGTCCAGGTAAAAATACTCGTCTTTGACCTAATCTGACTTCAAGGAATGTTCCAAAGGGATTAAAAAATGGTGATGAAAACGTAAAAACCATTCCAAATATTTCAAAGGTCAAACAAAAGTGATATTGAATTGAAAAGGCCACAAGGTCTGGTCATGATGACCTGAAAATCGAACAACCAATGTTTTTGAACCTTTCTAATACCCAAAATTACACCATTGTTTTATGTTTTACTATTCTGAAATTCCTGGAATCGATCCTATTTTTACGCACAAAAATATGTAGAAGTGGTTGCCAGAGATATGTAGAATTATTTCATTCATTCGGTCATTGAAAAAGACAAGGTAGGTAGTAATTTTTAATCCCGAAATCACACCCTAAGGGTCCTTGGGTCTTGGTGTCCTTTGTTTTGTAGACGTACTGTCTAGCACCCTAGATGGAATAATTCTACTTTTATTTTAGGTTTTCCTGGTACTCGTACACCTAAGCTCATGACTCACAACCACTAGTAAAATCTATTGACATTCACAACCTATAAAAACAGGTAGAAGTAGAACCCATTTGGTGATGCTTCTGAAACATTTTCATCTTGTAATGGTGGTGGGCTTGTAGCTAGATATCGGGATTCAATGAGTGCCAAAACAGTATACCATATACCTACCAAGTTTCACGTCAATCGACCCAGTAAAAAGGGCTTAAAAGTTAGTTATAAGGTTTGATCCAGACACACAAACAAACTGACAAACTAGTAGAAATCTCGAGTTAAATAAAACCATTTAACCATTTAAAAACCAACGACATAGCCACATAAAACAAGATAAAAACAAACGCTTGATGTCAACTTATTTCGACGACCGGCGACCTCTGGTCAAAGTTCTTTTATCTTTCAATCTAACAAAGGTCAAATCGACCGACACAACGGCCTTCGCCGGCTATAAAACGAGCCAAACCCACGTCATAGCCCAAAAAACAGCTTTCCAATCTCGGCAAATAATTTACGTCTTCAGGCAACTTTTTGCTGTCGACAGAAAACTAGACTGCCCCCCTCCTCCCTGAATCTCAGGGATAGAAAAGTTATTTTTCGAGGGAAGGGCGGAGGGAATAAATTTAAAAAAAAAAAAAAAACTTCTCTCTGACTTTGACTCCGAAATTGCCCCAGATTGGGCACTTCCCCTCAAAAGGAGAGACTGGAAATGTCTACGAACCCAAGATGATATCAATTTTAATTTATACGCTCTAATATAAAGTTTTATCAAATTTTCAAATTATAAAAAAAAGTCTTTTCTTCTTCTTTTCCCCCTTTTCTTCTGCTACTTGTTCTACAGAATGAAACACGTGATGCGTCGCGCTGTTGCCGAAGTTCTTAACGTCAAGTCAGATGTTGCCAGTTCTTCTTTTATTAGCGCCAAGATAAATTTGTATGCTCTTCCTGAGAATTGCTCATTTAATCCCTGTGAATATTCCACTGTTAATTTATCATTATCAGATGATAAGGTACAAAAGAGTAGTTCTTTATTCCTAAAGAAGCGTCTACAACTCTACACTAAAGATGTGTAAAAAGTTAGTGAGTTATAAAATGAACTACTCACACAGTGAGTCAGATCCTATCACAGTTACATGTTTTAGGATCTGACTCACTGATTAGTTCACTGAAAAGAGTAGTTCCTTTTTAACTTAGTCACTCGCAATAGCTCTGTCTCTCTGGACTTTGACGCACCTCTAGTCTAGACAATGGTTAATCGACATCGCCTGAAACATGTCCACATTGTTCTCGTTGAAACACTCTGTATGGGAGGGGAAGAACATCGTTGTCACCCAGTATATTTGAAACTCATAGAAGTTTCCAAAAATTTGCCCACTCTACTTCAAACCCTAATCTACTTCAAACTCTATAATGAAGTTGAATTTGTAGATCACCAGATAAAGTTGTCAAGGCAAAGCGTGCAAATCACAAAGAGAGAGAACAATAGAGATCGTCTCTTAGCACTCTACACTTTACAGACTTTGCACTCTATTTATTAGAACAAAGTTGGACTATACTTGAGTGCAAAAAAAACGGGAATAGTTTGCAATTCCATTCTTTATCCTAAAGGACCTACACCTAAAGAGACAAGGTTGGTTCTCGGAACGGCTGACTTTATCTCATCCTGTCTTCCATCGCTCTTTGCTTTCGAGGATAAGACCTTAGCAGTTACAGTTCCCTTTACCAAACCTCGAAAAATCCTTTATTCTGATGACCATTTCTAACCGTTTTTTGGTACGACAAAATCTTATTTACATATTACATTGTTATCTTCAAGATAAAGATCCGTTGTTTGCTTTTCTGGTTGGCCCATCACAGTTTATCATTCAGACATAGGGTGAAACCTCATACCTGAAATTAAAATTTGTAAAATGTTAAGCCCTCCCCTTTCCCTCTTTCCCTTCTCCTTCCCTGACCCTAACAGGGGAAAGACGGCTGTAGGCAACTTGCGTACTATTTCAATTTTAACCTTCTAGTTGCGTACTAAAATGAAAAAAAGATGTCCGACTTGCATACTGGGTCTTTTTTGTTTATTTTTCAAAAGGTTGAGGAATTTTTTTTTATTAACATGGGACAAAAACATTCCCCCGTTTTCCTAATTTTGCTCAAATAATTTAAGACGTCCTTTTTATATGTTTCCTAACCCTATACTAAACCCAATAACACACAAAAAGTTGATCATTTATGAATTATGAAAGATCTTGTTGTGTAGTACACAACCTAACCCCATCATTCCCAGAAAGTTGATCATTTGTGAAAGTTCTTTTCGCGTGCTACCTAACCCTATCATTCCCAGAAAGTTGACCGTTTGTGAAAGTTCTTTTAACCTTCTGGAATTATTTCGTGGGATATGATAAGGGATTTTTTCTGTGGGACCAAATTTTGAGAGGTATTTTTCCCCAGTCTACCTGGTTTTTCCAGTACGCAAGTAGTACATCTTTAGTACGCCAGAAGTACTGCAGTACGCAAGTAGTAAACACCGGGAAAGACAGCTCGGGGGAGGAGGAAGAAGGAAAATGAAGAGAAGGAGGAATAGGAAGAGGAGGAGTAGGACGAGGAAACTAGAAGAAGGGCGGGGAAAGGAGAAGGAGGAGGAGGAGGAGAAATAGGAAGAGAAAGAGAAGTAAGGCACAAGAAGGAAGAGAAGGAGGAGGAAAAGTGGTATTGGGAAGAGAAAGAGGGGGGGCAGCATTATTATAATTATCCGAATTTACCTTCGGTGTCATATTTCATGCCTACTCCCTCCCATAACAAATTCGGGTCTGAACCTTGACATGAGAGGTTTTTTACTTCCTTTTTTTGCAAAACCAGTGGCGCGTCTACAAAAGAGAAGTTCTCAAAATCCTAAAGTAACATGGAGATGTAGGTAAAATGAAGAAAAAAAAAAAAAAAAAAAAAAAAAGATGTTTTTTTGCTCTTTAAGATCGGAACCCTCTGTACGAGGCTTGATAGACATTACCTCTATGTCCCTGTATCAATGTACCTAGTACCTATACATTCGCGTTGTAAATAATTATAGGTAATGATTCAAATGGCAAGGCGAGGGGAGTGTGTACCTATAACTTTTACTTCAATTACATATCCTAATCAACTATGTAAATCAAGCCCGAAGTTTACTCTTCATGAAATCAGTGTCGGAGGATTTGAGGGGGGAATTGGTGGTCATTTTCGACAATGCTAGATCATTTCTCTCTTTTCATTTATAAATATAAATATATTAAAGGTAAGGTGGGTGGAGGCGTGAATTCGAAGGCTCCGTTTTTTTTTTTTTTACTTTCTTTTTTTTTTGGGTCATCATCTCATCAACATCAAGTTAGCACCGGATCGGGCTTTTTTGGGGGGGCCCTTCAAAGCCTTTTCTGAATGAACTCTACAATTCAATAAAATAGGTACTTTTCCTGATATAGGAATTAGGTATCTACCTACTTAAGGGAGTTCCTGCCTACCTACATATTTTCACCCCCTATCAAGTTCTTGTATTCGTCACTGGAATAGAACAGTTTATTGAACAAAATCCCAGAGAGCAAAACACAATTATTTATATTATAGTTTGTATGCAGGTATATGTATAGTCCTACACTGTAATATTCCATCAGTTATTACAACACCTGAATCATTATATCATGCCAATTTTGGTTTCGGGAATTTGCACGCTTATGAAAATCAAGTCCCCCAGATTGACACCTTGAAATGTGGAAGAGAAAGATGGAAAAACAAAAGATGTTATCATAACAGTTAATAGGGAGCACTAATAGGTAAATACAACCTTTCCCGCCCTCCTTCCAGAACGGGTAGGAAAAGAGGAAAACTAGCTTTTTCTTTAAGCATTTTTCTCAAGGAAAGGAAGAAGGAGGAGGAGGAGGAAGGAAGAAAAAGTGGAAGAAGAGGAAGGAGGAGGAAGGAAGAAAAAGAAGAAGAAGAGGAAGGAGGAGGAGGAAGAAAAGGAAGAAGAAGAAGAAGAAGAAGAAGAAGAAGAAGAAGAAGAAGAAGAAGAAAAGGGAGGATAAAGAAGGAGGAGAAGGGGGAACAAATTCACATGAAACGAAAGAAAATCTCCAAATCCCTTAGACAAAACGCAAATAACGTTCATGTGCCTTTTTGCTGTTTTTTTGGTCTGAGATTTTTTTGCCCTTTCTTTTCTCGTGAAAATGAAAATCCAGCGAAAATGTAAATGATGCCGACGGCGTGAGCCTTGAAACAACATGCTTCTAAAGTCGTTATCCAGAAGGCTTTTAACCCTCTAGAAGGTCCCGGGTTCGACGCCCACCATCGGCGGAAAATTTGTAATCAGTAATCAGTACCTACTTATATAAATGGGAAGTAGTCTGTCTCTTCTCGTCCATCTGATGAGAGGCAAGGAGGCATACTGCGGGCATCGCTTTTTTGGCCTCACTCAAGCTGGGTGAGATCAACGTGAGGAGACGGGCAGCTTGTCGTCCAATAGAGGGTACAACCCAGGTCACTGAAACCCTTAACAGTCTTCGTCTTGTCTGTTATACAGTGACGGTTAACGTCTATCAAACAATCAAGCCACCCTGATAGCATCTTGTCAATGGTTTGATAGCATCCACTCAAGGGTTTGATAGAGATTTAACGTATATAACTGCTCAGGTCGGTAGTGATATCAAGGGTTAACGAGGCATAGTTCCACATACAAACATACACAGAAGGAGTGTACTAACACAAACATACTGTTCTTCCCAGAAACACACACGCTCTTGCCTTTTCATTTCGACTCCATCGTGCTTTGAATTTCAAAATGGCGAACTTTTTTGTTTTTCAGCAACAGCAGCCAAATGAGAAAAAGCATCCGCGTATTTGTTTAATAAAACCCCTCGGAAAACTTTCAAAGTAACACAATATGCAAATGAAACAGAATGAAACACGTGATGCGTCGCGCTGTTGCCGAAGTTCTTAACGTCAAGTCAGATGTTGCCAGTTCTTCTTTTATTAGCGCCAAGATAAATTTGTATGCTCTTCCTGAGAATTGCTCATTTAATCCCTGTGAATATTCCACTGTTAATTTATCATTATCAGATGATAAGGTACAAAAGAGTAGTTCTTTATTCCTAAAGAAGCGTCTACAACTCTACACTAAAGATGTGTAAAAAGTTAGTGAGTTATAAAATGAACTACTCACACAGTGAGTCAGATCCTATCACAGTTACATGTTTTAGGATCTGACTCACTGATTAGTTCACTGAAAAGAGTAGTTCCTTTTTAACTTAGTCACTCGCAATAGCTCTGTCTCTCTGGACTTTGACGCACCTCTAGTCTAGACAATGGTTAATCGACATCGCCTGAAACATGTCCACATTGTTCTCGTTGAAACACTCTGTATGGGAGGGGAAGAACATCGTTGTCACCCAGTATATTTGAAACTCATAGAAGTTTCCAAAAATTTGCCCACTCTACTTCAAACCCTAATCTACTTCAAACTCTATAATGAAGTTGAATTTGTAGATCACCAGATAAAGTTGTCAAGGCAAAGCGTGCAAATCACAAAGAGAGAGAACAATAGAGATCGTCTCTTAGCACTCTACACTTTACAGACTTTGCACTCTATTTATTAGAACAAAGTTGGACTATACTTGAGTGCAAAAAAAACGGGAATAGTTTGCAATTCCATTCTTTATCCTAAAGGACCTACACCTAAAGAGACAAGGTTGGTTCTCGGAACGGCTGACTTTATCTCATCCTGTCTTCCATCGCTCTTTGCTTTCGAGGATAAGACCTTAGCAGTTACAGTTCCCTTTACCAAACCTCGAAAAATCCTTTATTCTGATGACCATTTCTAACCGTTTTTTGGTACGACAAAATCTTATTTACATATTACATTGTTATCTTCAAGATAAAGATCCGTTGTTTGCTTTTCTGGTTGGCCCCTTTCTCTATGGAAATGTTGCTGATGCATAGGTATTGAAAAAAATCCAAAGTCCCATCCATCATTTTCCATCATCCATCCCATTTTTTCTGCACTGGAGTATATTTCTTGTGTGTAGGATTTGGGTACAGAAATTTCAGTGACGCAATTCTCGCCACAACAATACGATCATTTTCTGTGTGATATCACACCGCGATAATTTTTCTGATCATCAGCGAGATAATGCTTTAGTTTTATTATTATTATTTTTTTCGAATTTAATAAGACCACGCAGTCCCCTTCTTGAGATCCAGCGATTTCCAAAATTTCTCTTGTTCTCTTGATACCATTTGGAACTCCAAAGCTGTAAAGTGAAAGGGTTTATCGGGGGATATTTTTTTGTTGGTAATTTGGTATCCAGTATTACGCACTTATGAATAAAGAAGATGAAATTTGACTCAATTAGTACGAAATAAATAGACCACGGCTACTATACTTTTGATAAACTTGTGCAAAAGTTTGCAAACCTCGACTCAAGGTTGAGAAAAGCTGCCTAATGTAATAGCATTGAATTACTCGAAATAACTAATTTGAGATTTGGTTTACACGCGAAATAGTTCTGCTGATGTATTAAAGCATAAAAAAGTTTAAGATAAATTTGTATGCTCTTCCTGAGAATTGCTCATTTAATCCCTGTGAATATTCCACTCTTAATTTATCATTATCAGATGATAAGGTTCAAAAGAGTAGTTCATTATTCCTAAAGAAGCGTCTAGCGTCTACACTAAAGATGTGTAAAAAGTGAGTGAGTTATAAAATGAACTACTCACACGGTGAGTCAGATCCTATCACAGTTACATGTTTTAGGATCTGACTCACTGATTAGTCCACTGAAAAGAGTAGTTCCTTTTTAACTTAGTCACTCGCAATAGCTCTGTGTCTCTGGACTTTGACGCACCTCTAGTCTACACTATGGTTAATCGACATCGCCTGAAACATGTCCACATTGTCCTCGTTGAAACACCCTGTATGGGAGGGGAAGAACATCGTTGTCACCCAGTATATTTGAAACTCATAGAAGTTTCCAAAAATTTGCCCACTCTACTTCAAACCCTAATCTACTTCAAACTCTATAATGAAGTCGAATTTGTAGATCACCAGATAAAGTTGTCAAGGCAAAGCGTGCAAATCATAAAAAGAGAGAACAATAGAGATCGTCTCTTAGCACTCTACACTTTACAGACTTTGCACTCTATTTATTAGAACAAAGTTGGACTATACTTGAGTGCAAAAAAAACGGGAATCGTTTGCAATTCCATTCTTTATCCTAAAGGACCTACATCTAAAGAGACAAGGTTGGTTCTCGGAACGGCTGGCTTTATCTCATCCTGTCTTCCATCGCTCTCTGCTTTCGAGGATAAGACCTTAGCAGTTACAGTTCCCTTTACCAAACCTTGAAAAATCCTTTATTCTGATGGCCATTTCTAACCGTTTTTTTGGTACGACAAAATCTGATTTACATATATTAGTATATTACATTGTTATCTTCAAGATAAAGATCCGTTGTTTGGTTTTCTGGTTGGCCCCTTTCTCTATGGAAATGTTGCTGATGCATAGGTATTGAAAAAAATCCAGAGTCCCACCCATCATTTTCCATCATCCATCCCATTTTTTATGCACTTGAGTATATTTCTTGTGTGTAGGACTTGGGTACAGAAATTTCAGTGACGCAATTCTCGCCACAACAATACGATCATTTTCTGTGTGATATCACACCGCGATAATTTTTCTGATCATAAGCGAGATAATGCTTTAGTTTTATTATATTTTAGTTTTTTTTTTTTTTTTTGCGAATTTAATAAGACCACGCAGTCCCCTTCTTGAGATCCAGCGATTTCCAAAATTTCTCTTGTTCTCTTGATACCATTTGGAACTCCAAAGCTGTAAAGTGAAAGGGTTTATCGGGGGATATTTTTTTGTTGGTAATTTGGTATCCAGTATTACGCACTTATGAATAAAGAAGATGAAATTTGACTCAATTAGTACGAAATAAATAGACCACGGCTACTATACTTTTGATAAACTTGTGCAAAAGTTTGCAAACCTCGACTCAAGGTTGAGAAAAGCTGCCTAATGTAATAGCATTGAATTACTCGAAATAACTAATTTGAGATTTGGTTTACACGCGAAATAGTTCTGCTGATGTATTAAAGCATAAAAAAGTTATTCAAATTCACCGAGTTTTAGGACGCGTCCAGACGATAACGCTTAAACGCATGGTTGTTTGGTTGTCGAAAATAAGATGGATGGGTGCTGTGCACAAAGCTTGCAATAGTTGGAACAGCTCATCAAAAATACACACCAAAATTAGATAACTCCAGCAAGTCTAGCGACAAAAGATAAACACTTAAGGTCGCTAGAAAATCGAGTTACCAATTGCCATGCAACCTTGTTAGGTTTTGGAGAGCAGAGCATCTGCCTTATAAGCGCTAAGCGCTAGGTCGCGGTCGCGAGTTCGATTTGCCGTCCAGGGCGAACTTAGGCTTCCTCAGACAAACAAGCCTCGTTCTCAGAACGGCTGGCTTTCTCCTATCCTGTCCCCCGTTTTGCATTCTAGTTAGGGATGATATGACCTCCTTCGTCGATGTTTTTTTGCTCTTTAAGATCGGAACCCTCTGTACGAGGCTTGATAGACATTACCTCTATGTCCCTGTATCAATGTACCTAGTACCTATACATTCGCGTTGTAAATAATTATAGGTAATGATTCAAATGGCAAGGCGAGGGGAGTGTGTACCTATAACTTTTACTTCAATTACATATCCTAATCAACTATGTAAATCAAGCCCGAAGTTTACTCTTCATGAAATCAGTGTCGGAGGATTTGAGGGGGGAATTGGTGGTCATTTTCGACAATGCTAGATCATTTCTCTCTTTTCATTTATAAATATAAATATATTAAAGGTAAGGTGGGTGGAGGCGTGAATTCGAAGGCTCCGTTTTTTTTTTTTTTACTTTCTTTTTTTTTTGGGTCATCATCTCATCAACATCAAGTTAGCACCGGATCGGGCTTTTTTGGGGGGGCCCTTCAAAGCCTTTTCTGAATGAACTCTACAATTCAATAAAATAGGTACTTTTCCTGATATAGGAATTAGGTATCTACCTACTTAAGGGAGTTCCTGCCTACCTACCTACCTATTTTCACTCCCTATCAAGTTCTTGCATTCGTCACTGGAATAGAACAGTTAATTGAACAAAATCCCAGAGAGCAAAACACAATTATTTATATTATAGTTTATACTTTATATGAATGCAGGTTTAGTTCTACACTCTAATATTCCATCATGTATGTATTACAAAACCTGAATCATTATGCCAATTTTGGTTTCGGGAATTAGCACGCTTATGAAAATCAAGTCCCCCAGATTGACACCTTGAAATGTGGAAGAGAATGGTTACACACAATGTCGCGGTTCTTGAGTTCGATTCCAGTGTCTGTATTGTTTTCCACAGTATTGGGAACCTCTGTGGTTGAGTGGCACTGACTTTCAATCCGTAGGTGCTGGGTTCAAATCCCGGCCAAGGCGAAAATATTCTGCCAAAGTTTTCAGTTCTTGGAGAGGCTTGGATAATACGGATTTCCGAGGTCCAACATTATAGGTCCCCATTCCAGGAGTTTGACTGAGATCTGGAGTTCACTGAACTATTACTACACACAAGAACAACTACTTCTATAATAAGGTTAAAGAACTTCCTGAATTTTCCTACCATGGGTTCAAATCCCAGCCAAGGCGAAAATATTCTGCAAAATTTTTCAGTTCTTGGAGAGGCTTGGATTGGATAATAAGGATTTCCGAGGTCCAACATTTTTTAATCGTTTCTTCTTCATCTTCTCCATCTTATTTTTCACCTTCTTTATTATCTTCTTTTCTTCTTCGTATCCTTCTTTTTCTTCTCCTCCTTCCTCACATCCTTCTCTTCCTCTTACTCCTATTTCTTCTTCTTCTCGTCCTTCCTCATCTTCTAATATTATTCTTCTTCCTTTCCTTCTAACTTCATCTCTTCCTTCCTCTTCTTCTTATTCTTCATCTCCTCCTAATTTCAACTTTCCCTCCTCATCCTCCTTCTTCTTTCTCTTCCTCCTCTCCTTCTCCCTACGGAGTCACATGTCAGGGGAAATCGCTCTTCAAAATGTTCCCTCACAGAATCATAATGTTACATGTGCATGTTTTTGTGCTCGTTGGTGCATAAACAAAAACATAAACAAAGATATTACCATTATGGAGTAGGCAATAAGTTAGAAGACATTAGGGAGGGAGAGATGTGATGGGGAGGAGACTTGACTTCTGTTTTAACAACATAACAATGTCACTGGGAAAGCACATTGTGCATGTGCTTCCCCTGATGTATGTTAACGTGTAGTTGGGCTCTTGACATGACGTTATAAAAGAGGTTCGAGTAGCTCTTTTTAGTCCGTCCTTCCTTTATTATTACAAGTAATAAAAAGGTATAAGGGACGGACTATTGTATTCGCTTCGGTGCTACTCCGAGCAAGGCTAATAAATGGATGGGTGACTTAAACCTTATATCGGGAATAAAGGGAGAACGGGCTCTGGTCTTGATTTTAAATCATTACATGAAAGTAAAATCGAAAAATCAAATCAAGAATAATAATAAAGAATTTCACCAGAAAAGACCCCCATTTCAATATAATGTAATGTAATTACTGTCGCTGCCCATTTCAGGAGTTTGACTGAGATCTGCAGTTCACTGAACTATTACTACACACAAGAACAACTACTTCAATAATAAGGTTAAAGAACTTCCTGAATTTTCCTACCCCTTTGACTTTCTTCTTCTTCTTCTTCCTCTTTTTCTCTTCTCCTCTTTTTCTTCTTCTTCTCCAACATTTTTTTTTTCCCAGAGCAAGTCTGTCTCCAAAAGGCCACGTACCTACTAACTACATCTGAAACATTAAAGTTTGAGGAATAAGAAAGGGAGAGAGAGAGAGAGAGAGAGAGAGAGAGAGAGAGAGAGGATAGGGATAGAGAGATAGAGAGAAGGATAGAGATAGAGGAAGGGAGAAAGGGCAAAATGAGAGCTTTATGTCTTAGGAATAGTGGAAGAGAGAGAGAGGGAGAGGGAGGGAGAGAGAGAGAGAGAGAGAGAAGGATAGAGAGATAGAGATAGAGGAAGGGAGAAAGGGCAAAGTGAGAGCTTTATGTCTTAGGAATAGTGGAAGAGAGATAGTGGAGAGAGAGAGAGCATTCAAGTTTCGTCTTGAAACCCTTTTCATGTTAACCTAATTTCATTTTCTAAAAAAAAAATCTCGGAAATTTCAGAATAAGTAAAACAATTTTGTTATTTCTTGGTGGTTTTTCAAATTTAATTTCTCAATGATAGGGGAACCTCTCCTTTACTTGTTCCTCAACACCACGGAAGAAGACGCGCAAGACAGAACAGTTTGGCGAGGCAAAAAGTCTTCTAGGCTTCAAATGGCCCTGGCAGTAAGTAAGATAGGGGAACTATAGGCGGGGTGGACTTTTGAAAAAAAGATTTCAAAGTTTCCTGTATAACTTGTTAGCCAAATGGCTACTTGTCTAATCCAGGTGGACTTTCTCCGTCACTGATCGACTTCTCTCTCTTTTCATTTTATTTTATCATGTACAATTGAGAAATTTCGAAATAATTCGTCCATTAAAAATATTTCATCTCTAAGGGACTGAATTCTGAGTCTGAGGCTGTCCCCACATGTGGCCCTGTGTGGAATTCTGAGTATGAGGCTGTCCCCACATGTGGCCTTTCTCGGGAAGTGAAGACGGATTGAAACCACTTGACAACAGCTGATGAGGGGGAGCTGATGGCATAAACATTTCCAATATTTTACGACTTTTTATTGGACTCATAATGAAGTAGACACATAACAAAGTAATAATGAAATTATTACTGGTCCTGGAATTCTCAAGTACCAGTTATGGGCTCTCTGCCTTTAAGTTTTACCAAATTCTAGTCAAATATTGGTGTTAATTCTCAAATTCTCTCCTTTTTTTTTTAAGAGGTTTGACAGAGGGAACTGTAACTGCTATGGTCTTATCGTCCCGAAATCGCAGAGAGAAGGAAGACAGGATAGGATGAACTGAAGACCTAATAATCATACGGTAGACCTTCAGTGAATTGTAGACCTCAATGTGAAAACATTACTTTCTCAAGGATATTATTATAGGATAAAGAAAGTAAAAAACGACCCGTAAAACCCGAAGGACGAAAAAAAGAAGGAGGATGAATGAAAGAACTTCTCCAGTAAATTTACTTGAACTAATGAATCTGTCCACCAAATTTTGAATATTCTACTCATGAGTTTGGGAAATTTTCAATTCTTTCTGCTTTGCTATTAGCCTGGTGATGTTGGATATTCCAAGGTAGCAAGTTAGACCATCCCATTTTCTCAGAATTTTCGTACAGCGCTTTCACATTAATTCTGTAATTTCCAAAGAGATTCCTTCAGGCATTTTTACAGTCATCAGGGTCCCAATCAAAACCAGACTCACCCCAAAAGGGAGAATCAAGTTAGCACCGGATCGGGCTTTTTTGGGGGGGCCCTTCAAAGCCTTTTCTGAATGAACTCTACAATTCAATAAAATAGGTACTTTTCCTGATATAGGAATTAGGTATCTACCTACTTAAGGGAGTTCCTGCCTACCTACATATTTTCACCCCCTATCAAGTTCTTGTATTCGTCACTGGAATAGAACAGTTTATTGAACAAAATCCCAGAGAGCAAAACACAATTATTTATATTATAGTTTGTATGCAGGTATATGTATAGTCCTACACTGTAATATTCCATCAGTTATTACAACACCTGAATCATTATATCATGCCAATTTTGGTTTCGGGAATTTGCACGCTTATGAAAATCAAGTCCCCCAGATTGACACCTTGAAATGTGGAAGAGAATGGTTACACACAATGTCGTGGTACTTGAGTTCGATTCCAGTGTTACACATTGTTTTTCCAAGCATTGGGAGCTTCTGTGGTTAAGTGGTTAAGAGCACTGACTTTCAATCCGAAGGTGCTGGGTTCAAATCCCAGCCAAGGCGAAAATACCTTTTAACAATGTCACTGGGAAAGCACATTGTGCATGTGCTTCCCCTGATGTATGTTAACGTGTAGTTTGGCTCTTGACATGACGTTATAAAAGAGGTTCGAGTAGCTCTTTTTAGTCCGTCCTTCCTTTATTATTACAAGTAATAATACAATAGTCCGTCCCTTATACCTTTTTATTACTGTTGTAATAATAAAGGAAGGACGGACTAAAAAGGTATAAGGGACGGACTATTGTATTCGCTTCGGTGCTACGCCGAGCAAAACTAATAAATGGATGGGTGACTTAAACATTATATCGGGAATAAAGGGAGAACGGGCTCTAGTCTTGATTTTAAATCATTACATGAAAGTAAACCAACCAAGCTAACCAGGCTGGCCAAATTCTCTCCTTTTCTCTTTCTCCAATATTTGGCCTACCAATCCTATCTGTAATCTGTATCTATACGTACATACCTCCCTACCTCTATTAGACTGTTTGCCTGTATAACTCCTACCATAATGGCATCTACCTACCTACATACATAAAAGTAGGTAGGATGCGATTTCGATATCTCCTCGAAAAAGGAATCCCAAATTAATGACGTCATTCTGATAATCTGTATCTACATACCTCCCTACCTCTATTAGACTGTTTGCCTGTATAACTCCTACCATAATGGTATCTACCTACCTACATACATAAAAGTAGGTAGGATGCGATTTCGATATCTCCTCGAAAAAGGAATCCCAAATTAATGACGTCATTCTGCGAGTTTAATTAAATGTGAAATTAGATCTCCCTCTTTCTTACACGCTTTCTCCCTCCCTCTCTCCTTCTCTCCCATACGATTTCTCCCTCCCTCTTATATGCTTTCTCCCTCTCCCTCTTACACGATTTCTCCCTCTCCCTCCCTAAGAAAGAGAGAGAAGGGAAGAGAAAGAGGGAGAGAGAAGAAGGGAGTGAGAAAGAGGGAGAAGAAGCTGTTCTTGATTTTAATTTGATCATTTATTTAACTTCAAAGTTGATCTGGTTGAATGGAAGAGAACGGTAGGCTGAAAATTTATTCTCTTCATCTATCTATTTGGTTCCCTACTTTCCCATTATTTTTACTGTTTCTCCCTCTCTCTCTCTCTCGCTCCCTCTCTCTCCCCCCTCTCTCTCTCCCTCCCTCTCTCTCTCTCTGTTATAAATTCTCTTTTCCTTCTTTATTTCTCTTTCTCACAGACTTCACTTCTTACTTTTTCTCTCCTTCTTTTCGTTCTTCCTTTCATTCTCTTTCCATTTTCTTTCTCTCATTTCTTTCCCTCGTTTAGTTCTCTTTTTCGCACATATTACATGCCCCTTCTCCCCTCCCCTTTTGTCTATCATCTCTCTCTCTCTCTCTCTCTCTCTCTCTCTCTCTGCCCTTCAGCATGCTTTTTTCTCCCCTCCCCTTTTGTCTATCATCTCTCTCTCCCTCTCTCTCTCTCTCTCTCTCTGCCCTTCACACATAATGCGTCTAGACAACTGAAGAAAGTCAAAATTATCTGTCTGATTTGGGTTTTCCTGAACAAATAAAAACACAGAGGAAAGTTTGGGCAAGTATTTGTGTCTGATTGTAGGATGCAATGGGGATAGCACAAAGCTCAACGTAGTTCAATGTAGGGTTGGGACATCGACATCGATGTTTTGAAAACATCGATACATCGGAACAAAAACATCGATGTCAACATCGATGTTTTTGACCTAGGTAGGTACATAGGTACTGATTTTCTTTAATCACGATCGAATAAACTACGGGCTGAAAAATTCCCGAAGGGACTGACCCAGCTTGTTATTGTTTATTTTTCAATGTCCCACATTCCCACAAATGTGATACGTACGAGTACCTATGTATACTAGTTTAAAGTACAGGTTAGAGGCATTGGATGGATCTATTTTGGGCCCTTGTGGAGGCTCTTTTTGGGTGTTCCACGTTTTTCTTTCATATTAGGGGCTTCTTCCTCTCTCTCTCCTTCTCTCTTATACGATTTCTCCCTCCCTCTTACATGCTCTCTCCCTCTTACACGATTTGTCCCTCTCCCTCCCTAAGAAAGAGAGAGAAGGGAAGAGAAAGAGGGAGAGAGAAGGAGGGAGGGAGAAAGAGGGAGAGGAAGCTGTTCTTGATTTTAATTTGATCATTTATTCAACTTCAAAGTTGATCTGGTTGAATGGAAGAGAGTTGTAGGCTGAAAATTTATTTCCTTCATGTGTCTATTTGGTTCCCTATTTCCCCATTCTTTTTACTGTTTCTCCCTCCCTTTCTCCCCTCCCTCTCTCTCTTCCTCTCTCTCTCTCTCCCCCTCCCTCTCTCTCTCCCTCCCTCTGTTATAAATTCTCTTTTCCTTCTTTATTTCTCTTTCTCACAGACTTCACTTCTTACTTTTTCTCTCCTTCTTTTCGTTCTTCCTGTTATTCAAATTCACCGAGTTTTAGGACGCGTCCAGACGATAACGCTTAAACGCATGGTTGTTTGGTTGTCGAAAATAAGATGGATGGGTGCTGTGCACAAAGCTTGCAATAGTTGGAACAGCTCATCAAAAATACACACCAAAATTAGATAACTCCAGCAAGTCTAGCGACAAAAGATAAACACTTAAGGTCGCTAGAAAATCGAGTTACCAATTGCCATGCAACCTTGTTAGGTTTTGGAGAGCAGAGCATCTGCCTTATAAGCGCTAAGCGCTAGGTCGCGGTCGCGAGTTCGATTTGCCGTCCAGGGCGAACTTAGGCTTCCTCAGACAAACAAGCCTCGTTCTCAGAACGGCTGGCTTTCTCCTATCCTGTCCCCCGTTTTGCATTCTAGTTAGGGATGATATGACCTCCTTCGTCGATGAGACGGACTAACAATCAAAACAAACTAATTTTCGCCATTATCTGCAAAAGTTGTCAACCATGACATTGAAAGGAGGCAGTTTGACATCCACCTCTTCAATCATGTTCAAAATTTCCCCGCCAGCCATATGCAAACATTCTGAACATGAATCATGTTTTTTTATGTTTAACTTAACATGTTTAACATATGCACAGAGGACGTTAATGTTTCGCTGGTAAGCTGGTATGATTTGAATTTATTAGGTTTCGAACGCTTGAGGGTCTACCTTCGTGAGGTGTGGTTTTGTGGCCGGTAGACACATCGCTTGGAGGCATTGTCAGCAAATACGTTCAAATCATTCTGCAGTTTATACACTTCATTCATTAGGTACATATTTATAATTTTAGATTTATTATTTTTTGAACGAATGAATCAAACGTGGGCTTGTCAGACAAAAATCAAACCAGTAAGGAAAGTCGTGTGATGTTAACACCCGGTTTTTATTTAGCTTACACTTCCCAATCCACTAACGGGCTTGTCAGACAAAAATCAAACCAGTAGGGAAAGTCGTGTGATGTTAACACCCGGTTTTTATTTAGCTTACACTTCCCAATCCACTAATTCCACTACTCTTGGCTGACCAACGAATTGATAGTGGACTATTTAGCTTGGACAAGAACTCTTTAACTCCTTGGTGGTCATTTTTGTTTTTCTGTGTTGAGCACAGGGCCGGCATTATTGGGGAGCGAAAGGTAGTTTTCCAGGGTGGTCCCCGGGCACTGCGAAAGATTTTTGAAACACATGATGTAGTTTGAAATGCATTTAACTCCGATTGTCTACTATCCAGTGTTTCCCAACCTGGGCGATATCGCCCCCTTTTCATGGGGGCGATGAGGCCTTAGGGGGCGATATGGGGGGTGATCAATTAAAGGAGCGATAAAGGGGGTGATGGCTATCTAGGGGCAAAAATGTAAGTAGGTTGTCTGTCTTTTTTGCGTTTGGAAATCTTAATCATAACGCACCTGTATGATTGTATCAAATAGAATTTTAGTCCGTTGTTAGTGTTACATTGAAATGGGCCGCTACTTTCCTGCTTTCCTCACTCAAAGGATATCCCTCGCTATTCAGCGGGGGCATTCCATAGCCGGCTTTGCCAGCGGCCGATTAGATAAATACATATGAACTTATGGGCATGAACAAATAACAAATTCGAGAAAATTAAGAAAATTTGAAAGACACACAGCCGGATATTCAAGAAAATGTTGCAATTAGGCATTGTTAGATTTCCAAAGCGTTGGTTCTCTTAAGAACACAGCGACCATACCAGCATGAACTTCGGCCACCTAAAATCTTCATCCAATCCAGGATATCAAACCCGAACCCCCCCCCCGTACATATCCGGATATCTCACCATAACACTGATGAAATACGTTTCAAGTTGCACAATTCACCGCTGCATCACAGTAAACCACAAAGCGGTTCTCCTATACACTCCTGTTGCAGAGGAGATGCTAATGACTGGATTTGAGAGGGGAATTGAAGTCTTAAGCTCCTTCCATGCCATTGACACAACAACTTTGCCCCAATATAAACTTGGCATTACTGGGTGACCACAACAAGGCGACGCATTTTATAAATTCATTTTCTCCTATCTTGTCCTCCTCCTCTCTCTCTCTCTCTCTCTCTCTCTCTCTCTCTCTCTCTCTTTTTCTCTCTCTCTTTCTCTCTCTCTAGAAGGGGGATGAATGAAAGAACTTCTCCAGTAAATTTACTTGAACTAATGAATCTGTCCACCAAATTTTGAATGTTCTCCTCACACGGTTTGGGAAATTTTCAATTCTTTGTGCTTTGCTATTAGCCTGGTGATGTTGGATATTCCAAGGTAGCAAGTTAGACCAGTGTTTCCCAACCTGGGCGATGGAGATTTTCATGGGGGCGATGAAGCCTTAGGGGGCGATATGGGGGGCGATCAATTATTAAAGGAGCGATAAAGGGGGTGATGGCTATCTAGGGGCAAAAATGTAAGTAGGTTGTCTGTCTTTTTTGCGTTTGGAAATCTTAATCATTAGTATTTATATTAGTTCCGATAATCTGTACAAATTCTGAAAGAGGGCGATCGTAGAGAAAAGGTTGGGAAACACTGAGTTAGACCATCCCATTTTCTCAGAATTTTCGTACAGCGCTTTCACAATAATTCTGTAATTTCCAAAGAGATTCCTTCAGGCATTTTTACAGTCATCAGGGTCCCAATCAAAACCAGACTCACCCCAAAAGGGAGAGCAACTTGCAGAACATACTCGAACCCTCGTCCTCCGCATAACGCAACTTTAGCAGGAAGCTGCTGGAGGGCGCAAATCAAAGTCTGGCTCTGTGCCTAACATCTTTAACTATCAGTGGCGCATGGTGTATGTAATACTAAACTTATTATGTGACATTTCACCAGTATATCTCGTAGATGTAGAGTTGTAGACGGTAAAAGATATCGTGAAATTTGAGAGTTGACCCCCAAAAAACCGGGTTCAAACATCAAATTTTTTCACAAGGAAGTACCTACCCTCTAAAAACCCTCTCCCATCAGGAATCTTTGTGGGATACAATCCACCTTATTTCCTCTTTGAAAGCCCAAACTGATTCATTGAGCAAGGGGTTCATCGTGGTAAAACCAATCAAACCCTCTTGCTTGGCACAATCCTGGCTTTCTTTTAAGTGGCAGGGTTCTCCTGAAGGTACTCTTCCACCCAACCAACCACTTTCTATTCCTATTGAGTCTCTGTGACCAGGGATGAAGTTAGGTCCCTGTGAATAGAATATTCCATAGTCAGTCTGCAGAATTTGCAGGGCAAATACAAGAAAGTGTAAGAGTTACTAATACACCTGAGTCTTGTACATTGGAATTTCCAGGAGATTCAATATTCAGAGCATGTTTTCTGGTGCTAGACCAAATGCGTTAGGTGTTGCAGATAAACGATGGTGTCTTGGAATCTTACTTTTGTTCATCATAAATATTGATTTTATACCAGGCTACGCCACTGACACAAGCAACCCTTCCTCGTTGTCCCGAGGTCCAAACAGAGAGGAAACGTGCCTCGGATGTCTGATGAGGGAAATACCCGGACGAAATTAAATTGTCAGCCTCAGAACCAGAGTCGTGCAGCGTGCATTGTTTGCACAAGGGTCGCCCGTCGCCCCCCCTGCCCTTTTCAATCAGTCATTAACGAATTGAAGGCTTCTGGAAAAGGGGGCTTTGAGGGGACCCTTCCCCCTATTGGAATGAAGGGATGCTCCTCTATCAAAGAAGAATTGAAAATGAGAGAGGAAAGGAGGGCCCTTCCCTCTAGGAATGAACGGGTGACTGTCTATCTGGGGAAGGAGGAGGGGGTATTGAAGATTCCAGACAGTTATCGTTAGAGGAATATCGGATTGTTTTAAATTGGATCTGGACAGAATATTTTCCCTAGTCTTAAAAATGTCACTACAATGACCCATGTCTGGATTGGTCCCCTTGGTTGTTTTTGATTGGTTATTACCAATCAATTATATAAGACCTTGTTTAGACTGCGAGAGTAAAGGGACTTTTCAGTCCTATGCTGGTAGTATAAACAAGGTATATTCTATTCTATTCTCTCTCTTCGATTTCGGGACGATAAGACCTTTGCAGTTACAGTTCCTTCTGTCACACCACTTCAAAAAAGTTTTTTTGTGAGGGCTTTGTAAATACCGTTTTTTCCGAGTAGTTCTACAGATCACAGAACTACTAGAACTTCGGGTATTTTTCGCTCTAAAGAGAGGACATTTTTCGCTCTAAAGAGAGAGGAAGTCTAGACGGCCCTTCCCATCCTGTATGTCAGCGAGGAAGTCTGAAGAGAAATTATTCGTCTCAACATACATCCCTACTATGTACATCTTTTTACCTACTTCTGAGTTCTGAGTCTCATATCTCCGTGAGTCCTTCCCTCTCCCACCCCAAACTATATACAAGTCTTCATCCTCATCTCCTTTATTCATCGCTCTCTCTCTCTCTCTCTCTCTCTCTCTCTCCCCCACCCCCCCCTCTCCACACACACACTCTCGTTATGGACCTACTGGTAATGCTGCCAACTCTGTAACTACAAATCTGGAATCACTGGAGCTACATATCAAGTTACGAGGTTGGCTCGTTGATAATGTAAACAAAAGTCGCGTCTCGCGTGTGCTCGTCTATTTTCTAATGCTTACAAGTGAATTCGCAAAGTTACACACAAAAGACAGTGTTTAAAGTAAAAATCAATTACCGTTCCATCAGTGAAAATCGTTACACCACCGGAAAAACCGCAAACAAAGACAAAAAACGCAACTGAAAAATCGCAACTTGAACCCAAGGAGGTTACGAACCCTCGGACACCCCAAATCACAAACAGTAAAAGTGCGGCTATCTCGATAAAACACATACCTTTCCCTCCAAAGTTCCAACTGCTTTGAAACATTTCGGTAGGCCCGGCCAAGTTTGAATTGCTTTAAACTGAACTACGGAAGCTTATCCTAAAAAACAAACTGCAAACTACGGTAGCCGAGCTCCAGAGCGAAAATTTGAAAATGAAATACTTTAAACTGAACTACGGAAGCTTATCCTAAAAAACAAACTGCAAACTACGGTAGCCGAGCTCCAGAGCGAAAATTTGAAAATGAAATAGAATCAACTGCGCAAATTTTATTTGCTCTTTAAACTTTAAAGGAAACAGGAAACTTCTGAAAAATTTTTAAAAGAGAAAGATACCATGTACCTACTTACATAATCAAGACAACAACTGCTCAAGAGGTAAAGACATATCCTAGTAGAGTATTATCCTAGCCTGGAGATATTCAAGGGAATACAATAAACAAGGAATTTAAATCATAGGTGCTTACCGAGAGTTCTTTAAACTTTAAAGGAAACTTCTGAAAAATTTTTATAAGAGAAAGATACCATGTACCTACTTACATAATCAAGACAACAACTGCTCAAGAGTTAAAGCCATATCCTAGTAGAGTATTATCCTAGCCTGGAGATATTCAAGGGAATACAATAAACAAGGAATTTAAATCATAGGTGCTTACCGAGAGGATATAAGCAAAGCACAGAGATTCAGTAAACTGCTTGACTATAACAAGGAACACAAGAACAAGGTTGTTCTACTGAGAAGACAAAATGTCTGAAAATAAAGATTTCAAAACCATACTAGAGACGATGAATAATATAAACAAAAGATTAGAAACTAATTTGATAGAAGAAGAGGCGATTTTAGATCAATCAAGAGTTCCCCCCTATAGGTACCTGCAGAAAAAGGACAAAAGAAACGGCATATCAAATACTAGATGAAAATTTCTACAGCAGTGGGATATCAAGTCTGAACTACCTTGACTCAAAATAGATAATCAAGCTATGATGATTTAAACTTGAAACTCTAACAAATATTTGTACGGTTACTCTTGTTATGATCTATAGTCATTGTTCTACAAATAGGTATTCTAGATAGTTGTGTCCAATTGATGGAACTTCCAGATAGGTATTCTAGGAAAATGGTTTGATCTTTAAAAGAGTGACTAGCACTTTGGTTCAAAAACAAGATTGTTTCTATGTATTCTAGATAGTTGTGTCCAATTGATGGAACTTCCAGATAGGTATTCTAGGAAAATGGTTTGATCTTTAAAAGAGTGACTAGCACTTTGGTTCAAAAACAAGATTGTTTCTATCCGGAACTTTTAAAGCAGTGAAATATCAGGTGTAAACTGAACTGCCCGAGTTTGTACCAATAACGGTTACTGCTGCCTTGACTGACTCCAGTTATGTAATCAAGCTCCAATGTTTTAAACTAGAAGCTTTATCAAATATTAATGTCTCTACCAAAATGTTTGCATGAATTGTCTGGCGTTTCCTTCAAGAGGGGTTGTTGTTTTTCTAATCGTAGTACATTCACCTCCGTGAGCTTTTGACCTTGTTGTTCTTTTCTGGAGGTATAGTACTATATACTTAAGTCATTATCACTATACCTACTTATGACACAAGTGTATTGAATTTTGAATCTAATTACAAGTCACTGCATAATGTACTGTTTCTCTTATTATGGTGTACGTTCATTGGTTTTTCAAATAGTTACATACTTATATCCCAGATAGTAATGTTCAATTGATGAAATTTCCAGATAGGTAGTCTAGATAAGTAGTGTGGGCATTAAGGGAGTAACTAACATTATTGTACAAGCTTTCTATTTATTTATTTATTTATTTTTTTACTCTTTTTTCCCAGGTTGTTCTACTGAGAAGACAAAATGTCTGAAAATAAAGATTTCAAAACCATACTAGAGACGATGAATAATATAAACAAAAGATTAGGAGAGAAAGAGAGATAAAGAGAGAAAGAAGGAAATAAAGAGAGAGATTATTGTTATAGAGTGCAATAAATTGAAGAAAGAATCCAATAAATAGAAGATACAGAGTCCAATAAATAAATAAGGAAAAATTACAGTAGTAAAAGTGGTTAGTAAATGAGGCATTATTATAAACTTTATTAATAATTTAATGGATACTTAGGTACCGACTTTTTATTTTTATAAGATAAGTTAGAATAATGATAAGAACAATGATGTTTTATTTCTTGAAACTCTAGTTATTTTCAAATTTATTAAATTATTTTGTAATTTTTCTTCTTATAATGTTCTTATAATGCCAACCTTTGTAAAAATGTACAACATTAATTACAAATAAATATTCATACATACATATCAAGTTACACACATAGGTAAAATACATACCCTAACACTATAAAATACTGTATAAGGTTGTAAAGAAAATATTTTCACCACCATACGCAATATTGTCAACAAGTTAATCTTTGACGTAAAAAAAACCTTATAAAAACATCACCAGGTCAAAAACTCAGTGACAAATGGCACCGAGGGAAAACCATCAGAGAAGATGTAGGAGAAGAAGTTGACCATATTTCTCCATCTAAAGAAGGAAGTGGGTCGTAAATAATAAATAGATGATGTCCGAATCGAATGCAAAAAATAATCTCTAACTCCCCAAGGCAATACGGTTACAGGTCACTGAAAAGGCGCTCTATCTTTCAACCCAAAAGGATTACGCAAGAATATGCTTTGAAAATGTGCCACAACCGACTTTGGAAACCTTTTTATCTCATTCGGAAGAATATTATGGAAAAAGTCGATTGACCCATCAAACAAATGCGGCGGAAAGAAGGAAACCTGAACAACTCAAAGAAACATTGAGGAACATTTGGAAACACCCTTGTATGATGGTATCAAACAAATGCGGCAGAAAGAAGGAAACCTGAACAACTCAAAGAAACATTGAGGAACATTTGGAAACACCCTTGTATGATGGTATCTATCAAACAAATGCGGCAGAAAGAAGGAAACCTGAACAACTCAAAGAAACATTGAGGAACATTTGGAAACACCCTCGTGTGATGGTATATAGGTTCAAGGCGTACAGGAAAAGAAAAGAGGATGAAAACTTGGTTGGTGTAAAGAGGTCTTTCAGGGAAACTGAAAAATTTAGCTACAAGGGTCTATTTTCTGCTTTTTTTCAGTAAACGCAAATCAGGTATTACGAAAAACGAAATTTGTTCCTCTATAAGCCTGAGAAAAGAATGACCTCATAATATTCAGACGTGCAAATAGCTCCGGAAAGAGGTAAACTCGAACTTTACGACCTAACCAAAACATCTGGATGTAGTTTTACCTTGGGTTTTAGAAGTAGACGCAATTTGTGTGCAAATTTGGTTTCAAATCCACCAAGGACTTCGCTGTGGCTAGGTTTAGTCGGGTTTTTATTTCTAATTTATGTAAATACTCAGAGATTTTCGAGGCTATAATGCGCTTGACTCATCTAAAAGCCTTACTACTGATCTTGTTCTTGTGTGATCCAGAATGAATGAACATTTTTTTTTTTTTTTTTAACTAATGAAAGTCTTCTTAGTCAGGTAGGTATAGATTCTGGGAATGAATAAACCACCTACCTGTTATCATCTTCTTATCGAGAATCCATCACTTTTATTAAGAACTTAATATTTACGATGATCAAGTTCAAAATCTTAATTCAACTTGTTCTGTAAACACTTAGTAGGCATTCGAATTCTCGCCTATGATTCTCTGAATTGTCACACGAGTCACACATTAAAAATACAATATTGAAATGTTTAAAAATTTTAGTCCTCATTTAAAACACATTTTTGAATTTGATACGAAAAACTTCGATGACAAACAGCAAATTTAATAGCTCTTAGTAAATTAGGAGCTTTAGCGGATAGCCAGTACTGAAAAGAAGCTTTTTAAAGGGAGGCTGGAACGACTCCATCGCCAAAAGGAAACAGAATTCATGGTACAGAATCTGCCTCCAAAGAAGACAAAAAAAAAAAAAAAAAAAAAAATTAAAAAAACCTTTTTTTACTTTTTACAGCAAATTTAATAGCTCTTAGTAAATTAGGAGCTTTAGCGGATAGCCTTCATTGAAAAGAAGCTTTTTAAAGGGAGGCTGGAACGACTCCATCGCCAAAAGGAAACAGAATTCATGGTACAGAATCTGCCTCCAAAGAAGACAAAAAAAAAAAAAAAAAATATTAAAAAGACTCTTTTACATTTTATGAAGACAAACCAACAAAATCCTCACACATTCGAAACGCACCGCAGACCCTGTTGAAAAATTTCGAAAGCATAATTAATCATCTTTTCAAATTAATTGTTAAAAATCGTTACTCTGTTATGGCAACAGATACATCTACATACACACCTGCGTTATTTGATTAAAACAAACATCTAGTGTTTTGTTTGGTACACAAATACTTTCATACGGGGGGGATCTATTCTCATCCATATTCTATTCTTTGCAAGAATACAGGTTGTTTAAGATTCCCGCACTGCTGGAGTGGAAACAATGGATATCCTAACTTATGAAAGTAAATAACTTTGTCTTTTAAATGTTTTTAAGCTGGCAATTTCATCTACATATGTAGGTAGGTAAATATTTCATAATCCATCTGTTTGTCCCATTACTCCCATTATAGATTCCTTGTGTTAAGCAATATTTCAATTTACCCTTTCTTCCATCTAGGATTCTAGAATGTCATCATTGTTTTCTCCTTCTACAATCTATTTTATTTGATTTGCTCCAAAATTCTCGTCATAGTTAAAATCCATGTTAACGTCATCTGCATCATCATTGTCAAACATTTAATCAAAGACCACTACTGGACAAAATAACTCTCCCTCGTAATGCCACTGACTTAATTATTCACCTGTACACACATTATCACTGACTTAATTAATCCAATTATAAAACTATCACTGTGTTCATTCATTAGTTTTTTCAATAGCAAATAGCATGATGCCTCTGATAACTGTGTTGAAATGTATCTTAGTAATTATTCTTGTAAATATGTAGAGTACTGATACTATAGGAATAGGAACATTATTATTTAGCATGTGTGTAAGTGTTCCGTTTGTAACATTCTGTATATCATACTCATCAAGCGGCGCGTTACATTTTTCTCCTATAGCCATGGCGAAGACAATCTCATCATCCAAAGTAAACAAAAGGAGATCTGGAACAAAGCTGACGATGTAGCCTAGCGTGAGCCGAGTTACCGGGGAAGCTCCTGTTTCGGGATTTTTTGCTCTAAAAACGGAGAGGGAGCAAAAACTTTTTTTATCTCTGGCTACCTCAACATGTGTTTTATCGCCCCCTGGGTTAATAGATATACTCGGAAAACATGGGGGATTTTTTTTGTGCTCTTAAATTACCTCTTGCTTGTTCTTGTCTCCCGGCAGTATTTTTTATCAAAACATTCAATAACAAAAGCAGAAGACTTCCTAGCACCCGTAATAATGGGAATATGATGAACTTTGGTTCTTTCTCCAACCACAGTGGCGACTGTGGGGCTCTTTGTCTCTTAGAAGGAGCTCCATTAGGAATGGTTCTTGGAAAATATGTACCTATCTAATACGTCTACGTCTCTTAGATATAGGTCTTTTACCATCTTTCTCAGAAGGAGGCGAAGGAGCTTCATATAGTCTTTTGGAAGAAGCTTTATTACTAGGTTTCTTATAAGTTGTATGATGTCTTTTAGCAGGAATATGGTAACTGTCTCTACATATCATGTAGAAGCAAGGTCTGGTTTATGCTACACGAACAATACTAGGAATTTAGTGAACATCTCAAGAATTTGGTGAACATCTCTCAAGCACATCTCATTGAGACGGAACCCTCAAAGGTAGGACCTTAGGTCCAATGGGAGTTGATAATCTCACCAGCAAATTTCTCTTCCTAAATAATAATAATAATAATAATGCTTATTTATACTGCTCGCATAGGACTGAAAAGTCCCTTCCCTTTACTCCAGCAGTAGGCTACTACTATTATTGTGGTCAAATTCTCAAATTATATTGAGGATAAAATTCCATACCTCGGCTGGGAGGTTCTTTCTCCAACCACAGTGGCGACTGTGGGGCTCTTTGTCTCTTAGAAGGAGTTCTATTAGGAATGGTTCTTGGAAGGTATCTAATACGTCTACGTCTCTTAGATATAGGTGTTTTACCATGTTTCTCAGAAGGAGGCGAAGGAGCTTCATAGTCCCTTGGAAGAAGCTTTATTACTAGGTTTCTTATAAGTTGTATGATGTCTTTTAGCAGGAATATGGTATAACTCTCTCTACATATTATCACGTAGAAGCAAGGTCTGGTTTATGCTACACGAACAATACTAGGAATTTAGTGAACATCTGAAGAATTTAGTGAACATCTCTCAAGAACTCATTGAGACGGAACCCTCAAAGGTAGGACTTTAGGTCCAATGGGAGTTGATAATCTCACCGGAAAATTTCTCTGCCTAAGTAAGTGAATCTTTACAAAATTGATGAATTCTGGATGATAATATCGAAGTAAGAAGACTGCTTGTAAATGTTCTTCTTGCTGTTTACCCCCTGCTGTTTAACCTAACGCAAACACATAGGGGGAAAACAGAACGCCCCATTGTGCTATAGGTCAGTACCCTGAGAGAGAAAATAATAAGTAAGTGAATCTTTACAAAATTGATGAATCCTGGATGATAATATCGAAGTGAGAAGACTGCTTGTAATGTTCTTCTTGCTGCTTAACCCCTGCTGTTTAACCTAACGCAAACACATAGGGGGAAAACAGAACGCCCCATTGTGCTATAGGTCAGTACCCTGAGAGAGAAAATAACCGCAAATATGCAGCAACCGAACAGTCAAGCTAACCTACATTGCAAACCTGCATTCGATGGCATAAAATCCATAAATATTTGACTTATCCTGCATTTTCCTTTTTATCGGCCATTGGAATCTAAATTATCCAAACTATAATACTTTGAGAAGAACTATCCGCATTAAGAACTAAACGCGAAATAATGGTTTACATAGTGAGGGAGAGAATAAAAGCAAAAGTTTTAACTTTTTATTATTGCTCCAGAAAAAAAAAGCTCTGAAAAACTTAGCAGTACCTATTAAGTATGCATTATGATATTTAAACCACATATCTCGAAGGCATTTATCCAAGAAATTGAGAAAAACTATCCGCATTAAGAACTAAACGCGAAATAATGGTTTACATAGGAGAGGGAGAGAATAAAAGCAAAAGTTTTAACTTTTTATTATTGCTCCAGAAAAAAAGCTCTGAAAAACTTAGCAGTACCTATTAAGTATGCATTATGATATTTAAACCACATATCTCGAAGGCATTTATCCAAGAAAGTTCTTCTCTTTCTCTCTTCCCTTCAATTTCTTCCTAATCTCCTTGTCTCTTTCTCTTCCATTTCTTCTTCCAGGAGATAACACATAAATATGTCATTTACACGAGCATTTTTCTTCTCGTTTTGCTCTATGAATATTTTTTTCTCTCTCCCTCTCTTCTAAATGTTTAATCTTAAATTTGCCTTAAGCTTGGCACATCCTGGCATCCCTGTTGTTGGTTATGAAAACACAATGGAAGAAAATCCCTTTGTGAAAGGGAAAATTCCTATTTTCCCTTTCATTGAGCATTTGTACCTTTTGAATTTTCAATCAATTTTCAGACCCGTGGGAGAATATCGGGAGTTTGTGGTGGGGAGGAAACTCTTTCGTCTGAAAGACAAATATTTGCATGAATGAGAATTACCTTATTTGTACTGGCACTCCTATTAGGATCAGGTGGTCCCAGGACACCAACGCTATATGAGAATTGTGACAGACTGAATTGTTTGTTCACTTACACTGAACTTTTGAGCTGGTAAGCCCTGAGATTTAGGATATCTTCTTAGCACCAGTTCATGTGAAAGTTTTCAGCCTCGAGGAGTCTCATCTCTGAATCCCAATTGCCCAATCCATCATAGCTAACCCTACCTTGTCTAGAACCTTCATAAAACTGCCTTTCCGTCTGCCCCTCCATCCTGGACAATCTCTGTCTATCCAACATTGATCCCTGTAGGAGTTGTAGGAAGACTCTTTAGGCACTCACATCCAAAGTCCCCTAATCTTCCAAGCTACTCCTGTAAGAAGACCGAAGGAAACGCACTCTTCTACCTTCCACAATATTCCCAAACAACAAACAATAGATACTTGATGATAAAATTAAGTCCGCCCTACTACCCGAGTCAACAATGCTCCACTCGAAAACCCTTCCTAATGCCCAAAACAGTAACAATCAGAGATAAACGACACACAAAACACACAAAAAACGTCCTCTGGAGACAAAATGTGGACATGGGACATGAATATCAAATTGGAAACAAGATCCCTGTATAATCTTTTAATCCAACTTAAGTGTCCCTTCCCTTTGTCTGTCCAATTTCCGTCCATGTACCCTTTGTCCCTTCCTTGTCCCAAAATACCCTTCCCGATCCAATTCCCCCCATGTAGCCATGTACCCTTGTCTGTCCAATTCCCCCCGATCTACCCGTCCTCGAGAATAAGAAGTACCCGAAAAGTTTATGGAAAAAACCATCTGTTTCACATAATATGAAACGAAGGACTCTCTTCTCGATATGTATTGTTGGAGAATTTATTCAGCGGTTTTTCCTAAGGCCTAAATAAATAAACTTCGCACAGAAAACCCACCACATCGGGGAAACTTAATAAGATTAGTACGGGAAATGCAGAGAGCAAACAGTTTTATTATGGCTGCCCTCTTCCACTGGTAGTTAACATTATACGGCATTTGTTTAGGACTTTATTATTCCGGGAGACCAGTGGCGGAGCCGATGACGGCCAAGGACGAATTTGGTTTCTAAAAAATTTGGTGACCTTTTAGGTGAATTAGTTCCCGTTTAAAATCGTTAATGAGGGAATTTAACCTATTATCAGTTCGGGAGATGCCAATTTTACCTCATAAGGTACAAAATTTTCGACCTGTAGGTTTGATATGGAAAGGTGAGAAAACGCAGAAACTGGAAGTCTTAGTGGCCAAACCGGGGACTTTATCCCGAAAATTTGAAAAAGGGCCTATAGGTACCTGTCTGCAGTGCTTATTATGGAACACTTTGAAAAATCTGTCTTTTTCATCGTTTCCACATTTTGTTTTTTGTTTGTTTGTTTTTTTGTTTTTTTTTTTGACCCGAGATTTTTTCCTAGCCATTTTCATATTTATTTTGTTATGTGCTTAAAGAATTTCCCAGCATGCATATGAGTTATGTGAATATCCCTTGAATAAACAATAGAACGTTTTCACACTCACGGGATGGTATCCTCTCTCTCTTTTCCTTTCTCTCTCTCTCTTCCTCTGTCTCTCTCTCTCTTCCTCTCTCTCTCTCTTCCTTCCTCTCTTTCTCTATCTCTCTGTATTCCTCTCTCTCTCTCGCTTCCTTTCTCTCTCTCTTACTCACTGGATGGTACCCTCTCTCTCTCTCTGGAGGTGTGGATATGTTGAAGGTGCTTGCATGGTATCTACCCTAACGCTTTTGATTTACGAGCATTGAAAGCCCCTCTCTGTCTCTCTCTCTTCCTTTCTCTCTCTCTCTTCCTTCCTCTCTTTCTCTCTGTCTTCCTCTCTCTCTCTCTCTCTCGCTTCCTTTCTCTCTCTCTTACTCACTGGATGGTACCCTCTCTCTCTCTCTCTGGAGGTGTGGATATGTTGAAGGTGCTTGCATGGTATCTACCCTAACGCTTTTGATTTACGAGCATTGAAAGCTTGAATAGCACTGGTTCGATAGCAGTCTTTAAGCCCTTTCTTTTGATGAAATTGGATCTTGAAAACGTTCGTCCAGTTCAGACATATGTGGCGTATGATACAGGTGGGTCAATAAATGGTACGTTTTTTAGGTGGGCGAATAAATGGTACACTTACCCTATATGAATCTATTGGCATTCGCAATGGCATATGAGGAAAGTTTTTTTTCAGTTTTTCATACAAAAGAGGACCAGTTAATCCTTTGAACGCATGTTGTTCTTCGAAGGTGACTTTGAAGTAATTTGGAGTGAATGAAGTAAAACACTTCTTGTGCCAACACCAACATTGATCAATGAATTTATGCCAACGATTCTCACTCACGTTTCACAATTCCACAAAAAGACCTTTTTCCTCGAATAAGGCGTTTTCAGCAGTATACCAATCAGAAGAAAGATTCAAACTATTTTAAACTGACTTTTAACTGACTGCTTCTTTAAAGCCATCACTCTAAACTTTCTCATTAAAAGAAGAAATCTCCGCTCCTTATCCAACGATTCTCACTCACGTTTCACAATTCCACAAAAAGACCTTTTTCCTCGAATAAGGCGTTTTCAGCACTACCAATCAGAAGAAAGATTTAAACTATTTTAAACTGACTTTTAACTGACTGCTTCTTTAAAGCCATCACTCTAAACTTTCTCATTAAAAGAAGAAATCTCCGCTCCTTTTAGTGGAAAGCTTTCAATTTAAGAACTAAATGCCATTCGACAAGAAATATACGTTCTGCTACGTCTCAAGTCTAAAGTGCTCTGGTAGGAAATGCATCATTTGCTTCAAACCATTTAACACGGGGATCGGAAAATTCGTTTCGGGGATTCTTTTTCTCATCTATCTTCTCTTATTCAAATATTTCTTACGATCTTTGTAGTCATGATTTTTCCGAGAGATATAGAATCATCAAAAGCTGTTTTTCTGTGGTGTGCCTGAGTTTCTGTGCCCTGAGTGCAGTCTGAAAATAGTTGTACCTTAATGTTTAGCCTCAACAAAGAAACAGTTGTCATATTTTCAGAAGGTCAAACCCAATTTTATCAATTTGTTCTCGATAAAAGGAAGAGGGGACTGCAGCTCGTTTAGGCAATCAAAAGTTCTTCATGTTCAATTCAAATTTAAACAAAGCAACCTCAACTCTTAGGTAACCCACCTTGTCGTTTGATAGACCTAAACAAAAACACGGAACAAATATTGAAACAGATCTCTGCAAAAAAAACAACCAGAAAAGCCGTCGGTAACAAAAACAATCCCCCTAAAGGCCTAACTAAACACATTCAAAAACTCCCTCCCCGAGTATCCAAAAAGTTGAGACATTAAATTAGGAAACATTTATCAGATTGTGAGCCGAGTTAAATTTATTTCCTTTCCTTCCTCTTCTTCTTTTTCTCCTTCTTCTTCTTGTTCCTCTTCTTCTTCATCTTCTTCTTCTTCTTCTTCTTAGTGTACCTACATTTTTCGTTTTTAAATATCGACAGTTGTTCGTTTGTTTTATTTCTTTATATCAAACAAAAGCTTTTGAAAGCTTGCTGCACGTTGCAAGAAGAATTTATTATTATTTTTTTTTCTATGATCTTTTCCTCTGATAAGATGGGACAGTAGAACCTCGATTATTTCAACATCCATTACTTCAACTCTCTATTATTTCAACTCCAAAATCCATTGTTTGTTTCTATCTTTCAAAGGATATCCTATCTTATCAGAGGAAAAGATCATGGAAAGTGATCATTTGAACCTCGATCATTTCAACTACCCCCGGTCCCAATTAGTTGACATAATGGAGGTTCTCCTGGATATCCTTTGAAAGATAGAAAAAATCAATGGATTTTGGAGTTAAAATAACGGAAGTTGAAATAATGGAAGTTGAAATAATCGAGGTTTTACTGTACTTAGGTAGGTAGGTATGTACCTACATTGTACCTAGGAACCTAGGTATCTTCATTTTCCTATTTCGCTTTCCCTTTTGTTCTACTTTCTACACGCGTAGTCTTATGGTTCCGCCATGTTCTTTACTTCTTTCTCTTTTCCCCCTCCAACTCCCTTGGATATCCTTTGAAAGATAGAAAAAAATCAATGGATTTTGGAGTTGAAATAACGGAAGTTGAAATAATGGAAGTTGAAATAATCGAGGTTTTACTGTACTTAGGTAGGTAGGTATGTACCTACATTGTACCTAGGCATCTTCATTTTCCTATTTCGCATTCCCTTTTGTTCTACTTTCTACACGCGTAGTCTTATGGTTCCGCCATGTTCTTTACTTCTTTCTCTTTTCCCCCTCCAACTCCCTTGATAGAGAGAGAGAGATAGAGAGAGAGAAAGAGAGAGAGAGGGAGAGAGAGAGAGAGAGAGAGAGAGAGAGAGAGAGAGAGAGAGAGAGAGAGAGAATCACATGATGTCAACTATTCACTTGCTTATTTGGTAACGGTTCACAAATAAAAGGGAAATTTGTTGACACCGGGGAGTATCGAACCCGAATAAAAGGGGAAATTTGTTGACACAGGGGAGTATCGATCCCGCAACTTCTCAACTGTAAGTCGGACAGTTCTAAAAGTTTAACCATTCGATTCGGCGTGAAAAATCCCATGGAATCAACTATTCACATGCTTACTTGTTAATGTTTCATAAATAAAAGGGAAATTTGTTGACACCGGGGAGTATCGAACCCGCAACTTCTCAACTGTAAGTCAGAGAGTGCTAAAAGTAGCAACTAAAACATTACCTACTTTCTTTCCAATAAGGAAATCAAATATGTACCTAGATGTCATGTCTGATGTGATTTTGAATCGCACCAAGCCTTCAAATCTTGATAGGTACCTCAAATCTCAATTCTCTGCAGGTCTCAGGAGTCTTCAATCACTTCATTTCTCTGATGATGTATCTTCTCCTCCGTCGTCTTCTTCTTCCTCTCCTTCTCCTCTTCCTCTTTAATCTTCAATTCTTTGTACCTCCAATCTCACTCTTCACCAGCTCTAAGCAGTCCAAAACCATCACTAATTTCTCTGATAAAGTACATATTCTTCTTTCTCTCCTCCTTCTTCTTCTTCTCCTCCTTCTTCTTACTCGTCAAATCTTTAGTATCTTCGAGTACCTCCTGATTCTCCTCGGAATCTTCTCATATCGAGCGCGTCCTTCACCCCAGCACATCCCATATCTCCGGACACACATGGCCAACACATTTGGTGAAGAGGGAAGAGGTTGATGAACGGCATCGAGGCAAGATATTCTGACATTGAACTGATTCCGATCAAAGATGACAATTTTATCACGAGGTGTTGAATACACTAGTTCCTCCTATTCCTTATGACCTATGGATCACTGATGTATCTTTCTTTAGACCAGATATTATGATAGTACATACGATAGATGCGCCAGTTCCCAATGAATCACTAAAGTTAATAGGTAAGTCAGACAGTACTAAAAGTAGCACCATTCGTTTCGGCGTGAAAAATCACATTGATTAGAATATTCACATCCGAATGACCAAATGTTTTCGATGTCTCTTACCGTTAATACGAAATAAGGGTTAAGCAACAATGACTTTGGTTAATATCAGGATGGGTGACTATCCGATTTTTACCAAATTGTTACAGTCGCGTCTAGTACTAAAAGTAGCACCATTCGATTCGGCGTGAAAAGTCACATTGATTAGAATATTCACATCCGAATGACCAAATATTTTCGATGTCTCATACCGTTTATACGAAATAAGGGTTAAGCAACATTGACTTTGGCTAATATCAGGATGGGTGACTATCCGATTTTTACCAAATTGTTACAGTCGCGTCCTTGGACCATACCGGGATAGCATACAAAGTTAATACGATAGATGCGCCAGTTCCCAATGTACACACGATAGATGCGCCAGTTCCCAATGAATCACTGAAGTTAAGCAACATTGCGGGTGTTGGTATCCGGATGAGCGACCATCTGGACATTGCGTTCTCCTGGAATGGCTTTTCTCGACACTACTCAGGCTGGGTGAAGTAAATGTTAGGACGCGGGTAATTTTTCGCCAAATGGAGGGTAAATTGAATGGAATTAAAGACATTAACAGTGTCTTTTCGTGGTTGTGTTTGTGTATGACAACAATTCGAGAGTGACCTGTGACGATTGTAAATTGAATGGAATTAAAGACATTAACAGTGTCTTTTCGTGGTTGTGTTTGTGTATGACAACAATTCGAGAGTGACCTGTGACGATAAACAAAAAGGGAAAATAAACGCCATCTCTAGTTGAAAAGAATATAGTCACACATTGTTGAGAATTTTAGTGAAGACATTAACAGTGTCTTTTCGTGGTTGTGTTTGTGTATGACAACAATTCGTGAGTGACCTGTGACGATAAACAAAAAGGGAAAATAAACGCCATCTCTAGTTGAAAAGAATATAGTCACACATTGTTGAGAATTTTAGTGATGATATTGTTATTTTAAACAATCACGGTATGCAAATCGTAAAGGGAACGACACAATACGTTGGTGTGAACTGTGAAGATGAAGAGCTCATAATTATTATCTAATACATAAATTATAATGACGGTGGTAAAAGAAGGAGGAGAAGAAGAATTCCTAATTTTGAAATGGTGAACAGGAAAAGAAGAATTCTGAATAATGAAATGGTGATCATAAGATCATTTGATCAACTGATCATATAACACGATCCTGACAAACATTGGAATCTTGAGATAGCCGGAAGATGGTATTTCTGAATTTTGAAATGGTGAACAGGAAAAGAAGAATTCTGAGTTATGAAATCGTGATCATAAGATCATTTGATCAACTGATCATATAACACGATCCTGACAAACATTGGAATCTTGAGATAGCCGGAAGATGGTATTTCTGAAGAAACTTCGGCTGGTGTCACTATTTGTCCACATTATTTGGAGCCGATGTTAACTGGTAGCCGAGAACAACCAAGTGCTTAACTAAGAGTTAGGAATTTGTCACCAAGAGCCAGGAATCAGCTGGTCAGTTTCGATTGGATTTGTAGCTCTGCATAAATGTCTAAATGGACTGGAATGTTAGCAGCTGCTAACTTGTGTCATCCAGCCATGCACATCGTTTTAAAGAATTCCTAATTTTGAAATGGTGAACAGGAAAAGAAGAATTCTGAATTATGAAATGGTGATCATAAGATCATTTGATTAACTGATCATATAACACGATCCTGACAAACATTGGAATCTTGAGATAGCCGGAAGATGGTATTTCTGAAGAAACTTCGGCTGGTGTCACTATTTGTCCACATTATTTGGCGATGTTAACTGGTAGCCGAGAACAACCAAGTGCTTAACTAAGAGTTAAGATTTTTTCACCAAGAGCCAGGAATTAGCTGGTCAGTTTCAATTGGATTTGTAGCTCTGCATAAATGTCTAAATGGACTGGAATGTTAGCAGCTGCTAACTTGTGTCATCCAGCCATGGACATCATTTTACTCTCATTTTTTCGACAGTATCCTTGTGTTGCTCGTTTACCAGAGGCTTGACGGTCCTTCCGTCCTTCCCAGATATCCTAGAACCTGAAAAATTCCCTGCTTTCCAAAAAATTCCAATAGGTATTACATCCACAAGACAGTGTTTTGTTTACAGTTCGATGGCACATTTTCGCTCAGCATATTTTTTGTAAACAAAATGGAGGTATTAAAAAAATTTATTCAAAAACAAAACTAATAAAAAGGAAGTTTGGTAAAATTTTAGTGAAAAATGAACTTTTCAGAGGCTTGACGGTCCTTCCCAGATATCCTAGAACCTGAAAAATTCCCTGCTTTCCAAACAATACCAATAGGTATTACATCCACAAGACAGTGTTTTGTTTACAGTTCGATGGCACATTTTCGCTCAGCATATTTTTTGTAAACAAAATGGACGGTGTAAACATAAAGGTCAATCACACCAAATTGACAAAGTACCTACTGTGAGGTAAGTACAAAACATGAGCTACCTACTACATGGTACGTGCATAAGTAAGTATTATTGCAGTCATTTGATTTGTTATTTGATAATAAGTAAATAATAAGGTAACTCTAGGTAATATAGTCTTCACCTGCAGTTCTTTTCAGCAATTCAGAAGACATGCAAAATTGGCAAATTTACATGCAGATTTCACAGCTTATTCCCGTAAGTTGGTACTCACATAATGCAAAAAAATTCTGCAAAACAATCGCTCACTTGGTCAGTTTTCAATCACTTTGCCACATTTCACAGGCAGCGAACAAATTTCACTTCTTCTACATATACGTTCATAAGTAAGTATCATTGTAGTCATTTGATTTGTTATTTGATAATAAGTAAATAATAAGGTAATTCTAGGTAATATAGTCTTCACCTATGCAGTTCTTTTCAGCAATTCAGAAGACATGCAAAATTGGCAAATTTACATGGAGAGTTCACAGCTTATTCCCGTAAGTTGGTACTCATATAATGCAATAAAATTCTGCAAAACAATCGCTCATTTGGTCGGTTTTCAATCACTTGTAAATGCAGTTTCTTTGTGTTATTATGTCACAACTTTGGTGCTCACTGCAGCATTGTAGAATTTTCCCAATAACTCAATAATCCTAAAATCCAATGTTTACCTAACCATGCTGGCACCGGTCGCTATGCGCATTTATATGTCATAGCTACTCTCAGTCAGAAAATAAGGAGCAGGCACTAATTGAACTAATTCAAAAGAGAATTAAATGATTTTAAGCATACCTAACCAAATTCCTACCTAGACAAAACCTCCATAGTTTCTATGACTATTTCACTTGGACTCGAACCACCAACCTCCAGATGCACTACTAGTTGTCTCAAAAGCTTTGATTTTCTTAAAATCGAACAAACGATTTGAGATTTCTGTTATTGACGAAACAAAAAATTGCGAATTGCAAAGTTGTTCATTTTCAAGATGTCAAGAACGCCATTTTGGGGCAAGCACATACAATTTAGACAGCCCTGTATGAACAGTGGACACCCTGTATACTCAAAGATTTTTTTCTGTCTCCTCCTCATATGTATTTTCTTACATATGGGGGGACCTCCTGTGGGAACCTGATAACCCTTGGCTTGGGTTTTGGTAAAAAAAAAACTTAAAAGTGGTGTTTAATTTCCCCTTTTCTCTCCATAATGATTATATTATTCTTATTAGATTTATATTTTTAAGGATTTTTAACCTGTTCCCTAGAAGAAAATGGAAACGGGAAAATTGAGGAAAAAGTAGTCGATGAAATCGGATAGGTAAGGTCCTACATAATGTTATGGTCAGATGCCACTTTGGGCTAAAACACTGGTACAGATACATATAAACTTGAGATACGCTGTTAGTAGCAGTGTAGCAGTCTTGATTGCCCAAATCACTGGACCAGAATACCAGGCCAGAAGCTAGACTGCCTAGTAACTTTGCATAATCCAGCTGCTTTTATTATGTCCCTAGCTCCTAGCAAGCTGAGAGGACGGTAAAAGCTAAAACAACCGGAAGCCAATGTCAATAGCACGCAGAAAACATCAGACAAAACACACCGAGAATGTCTCTGATGATGTAGATCAGAAAATCATGCCAAGGAATAGTAAAGATAAAAGAAATAAAATGTAAAAAGTAAAAATGCATAGACATATAACGGAAGAAAGAGGAGGAGGAGGCGAAGAAGAAAACGATGAAGAAAAAGAAGAAGACCGAGAAGAAATTGGCACACGCAATGAATGTAAAGTGCTGATGAGTACAAAAAGTAAATGGTGACACATCTAAGGTACCTAGGCCTCACACGATGCTCTTCAATGGATTTGAAAATGAAATTCAATACCAAGATTTAGAAATAAAATTCCACGTAAGAGTAAATAAATGTACATAAAATATGGCACAGTATATGCAACAAAATATGGCACAATATATCCATCCAACAATAGATCTATGATTTACCTATCTCTACTGAATAGGTAATATCCGTGATTCATTGAAAATACATCGTCAGCTATATTTGCATCGAGAGCTATGTGTATTTGCATGTGCATTTGTTGTTTCCACATTGCCTATTTTGCTTTTGAATGTATGATACCTATATGAATAAATTTAGGCCGCCAATTATTCGACACATAGGTGCATTTGATTGTTTTTTAACCAGGAACACGAAAATGGTGGTGCAAATTTTTTCCAGAGAACCATAAAGCGAAAAAAAAAAAAAACAAAAACAAAAGAAAAAAACTGGTTTTTGGGGGATTTTTTTCACACTTTCTCAAACAAATGAGCTCCGATCTTGAAATTTGTCGCGACGACCTATGTATGCACTCAAAGCGAGAAAGTTTTAGATAACACTTCAGTCGATAATTTAAGACCGGTTTCAGCGTCATCTATGTTAAGCTACGCCGAGCAAGATTGGACACACTTTGAGATCGACTCTAATTCATTATTATGGCAATATCTAGTAGTAATCTTAGAGGTATCATCATGGAAATAGGAAAAATAGAAATTCAACAAACAACGATACCTACATTCTGATCATTTTGGTACCTTGATAGGTACGAGTAGGTACATTGCATGAAAGTCTCTGGTAAACACCGAACAGATTCTCCAAGGATTCATTATTATCATCAGCAGCAGCACGGTTCAAAACAAAATCCCAGAACATTCCTCTCTCGCCCTATAGCAACGCAGTGTCACTCGATACCCCGATAGTTGTTTCTACATTGCCTATTTTGCTTTTGAATGTATGATACCTATATGAATAAATTTAGGCCGCCAATTATTCGACACATAGGTGCATTTGATTGTTGTGCATCGTTTCCGTTTCCTGTATCCAATGCAATCAGGCAAGTCACTTACCTAATTTATAGCAGGTAATAAATTAAGTAAAGGTATTGATCGACTCTAATTCATTATTATAGCAATATCTAGTAGTAATCTTAGAGGTATCAACATGGAAATAGGAAAAATAGAAATTCAACAAACAACGATACATTCTGGTTATTTTGGTACCTTGATAGGTACGAGTACATTGCATGAATTTGTATCAAAGTCTCTGGTAAGCACTGAACAGATTCTCCAAGGATTCATTATTATCATCATCAGCAGCAGCACGGTTCAAAACAAAATCCCAGAACATTCCTCTCTCGCCCTATAGCAACGCAGTGTCACTCGATACCCCGATACTAATATTTCCGGTGCTACAAGAAGATTTCCAACCCGATGGTTGTTCGCTCAAGAGGTTCTTTGTTCGAAGAAATGTGAGTCCCTCCATCTCTTTCCAGAGTCTTCTCCGTCTGATTTATGTTAAGATGTCTGCTGTCAAATATTTCTAAGGATTCCTTCGTTAGTTTCTCCAAGAAGTTGATAATGTTTTCTTGTTTCTCTCCGGTTTTGGATAGGATCTACCAGAAGAGACCTCCAGAACCCTCGCCTCTCTTGAGATGATCTTCTTTATTTCAAGTACTTCTTTCCCTCCAAATCTTTCGGGTACCCTAGTTTTATTATGGAGATTATATTTCTTTATCATGTCTTTGGGTCCCGTTTTTCAGAATATTCTGTTCATTTTATTTTTATAAGTGGTTTCATATTTTTTATTATGATTATCCTGTTCCCCCATTTTGGGCTCAAAATATTTATCATGTTTCAGATGACTTGGTTTGTCAAATGGGAAGTTGTCGTATCTATTTGAACGGTTTGGAATGTTTTGGATTATAATTCTTGGTAGGTATGTTTCCTGTAGGATTGTTTGTTTTTGTTGTTCTCTGAGATCAAGAAGTTCTGTTATCTACCAAAATCTCATTTTAACCCTCTTCCTTGAAGTTTATTTGAAAATAGTTGATAAATTAATATCATAGTACCACTGTGTAGTGTATGGTCAAGATAAATTTTTGGCTGATCGGTCATTCAGTCCTTGCTTCTTCACTTAGATATGCAAGTATTTGGGGGCACACCCTTAAATATCTACAATGATAATCAAATGAACTTCGGAAAGATTATCTAGTAAACCCTGAATGTTCAAGAAGGAACCGAATCCGAAAATATTACGAGATTTGAAAGATTACTCCTGTTCCAAAAGAGGCTCAAGTATCTACTTCTATTTCTTTCTTTTTTTTAAAAAAAAAATGCTGTAATCTAGGTGTTCCTTTTCAACAAATGCAATGTTTACCTTAAATTTGATATTTATTTGCTCTAAAGACGTGTTTCTTTAGTACTTTTTGAATCCCCATCACACGAATATTTGTTTTTAATATCTCTACTTCTTTGTAGACCCAAATGGAACTGGATTATTGAAGCTGCACACACGACCTAGATTTTGATGCAATTTGATGCGTCAAGGATTGTGAACATCCCCCTTTGAAAATAAAAGAATCTCCCAACTTTTGGAGAAACTTATCACAACCTAAAGCGAAAAAGATAATGTCGACTGTAATCTTTTGTAGATGAACCTTGCAATTGTACTCGAGTAAGTTTCTAATTCCGACAATGCTATTGAAGATGATTTGAAATAATGAACAGAGTCTACAAACGAGATAATGTCACGCCTATTTGAAACAATTAAAGAAGGCTGAGTAATTTATCACAACCTAAAGCAAAAAAGATAATGTCGACAGTAATCTTTTGTAGATGAACCTTGCAATTGTACTCGAGTAAGTTTTTAATTCCGACAATGCTATTGAAGATGCTTTGAAATAATGAACAGAGTCTACAAACGAGATAATGTCACGCCTATTTGAAACAATTAAAGAAGGCTATAGATAGTATCGACTGTAATCTTTTGTAGGAGAACCTTGCAATTGTACTCGAGTAAGGTTTTAATTCTGACAATGCTATTGAAGATGCTTTGAAATAATGAACAGAGTCTACAAACGAGATAATGTCACGCCTATTTGAAACAATTAAAGAAGGCTCTAAATAGGAAGGAAAAGGTTAGGATAGTAGCTAGTCTTAACAAAACGACAAAAACAGTAATGCTCGGATAGCTATTCAGAGCCACCAACCTAATTAAACAATAGAAATTCACGAGAACGAAAACGAAACTGATAAAAATTCATGATACACCCTGAATGATATGCCCTATTGCCTATGCCTTATCGATGGTAATAAGTAGGCAGCTATTATGAATTTGATAATGTGTAATAGCCGATAGGTCTAGAATCTAGAATCGATTGTTCATTTCCGGAAAAAGTTTATAGTGTGAACACAAACGAAATTGATTCTGATCGCAAGCCATCTTGGATTTCCTCTGATTTAGAACAGGTACTATTAGCCCAAATAAACGAGCTTCAGAAGAGGGGGAATTCAATAGAAAATACAATTTTGTTTGCACATGTATGCCAATTTTTGGTGGCGTTCTTGATTCATACACAATTACACCCCGTATAACGGTTAGGTATCTAGATCAACAGTAAGTAGATATCGACTGGGGAGGATTTTCCAGATAGGTACAGGGTGGCTTATCGATTATACAATATTATCGACCTAGCTAGCTGATACCGACCGAAAGATTCGAAAGTTCAACTTTTAGGTGATCTGCCGTTGAATCGGATCTGGAGATTGGTGGTTTGAGTCCAAGTCATAGGCTTCATCGAGGTGTATCCTATGTGAACGACATTTGTGACAAGGGTTCAAGATTGAAAATTTACTCACCATAACAATGATGATCTGTCAGGTCTGTCACAATTAAAAATCTTCACTTTGAAGACATTTCTTCAGGAAGTGGCAAAATATCAATACTCCGCCGGATCGAGAAGGACGTAAGTAAGTAAGTAAGTAGAAAAATCTAAAATACACAATAGTCATTAGTCCGAAGATTAAGTCCGACAAAAATCAGAGAAAAAAAAATCCTAAAGCGGACGAAAAACCGACTCGATTTTGACACTCGGCCACCTTTTGCAAGAGGGGGAACAAACGAGCTCTTTATCAGCTTGTCAAAAAAAGAAAAAAACAAGCTCACAGGTGTTAATTAATGCCTTAATCACAAGTCGAAAGCTGACGAAAAACCGACTCGATTTTGACACTCGGCCACCTTTTGCAAAAGGGGGAACAAACGAGCTCTTTATCAGCTTGTCAAAAAAAGAATTCAGTGACAGGTGTTCTGAATGGCAAAAAAATCATTAGTTGACGGTGTAGGCAGTGGAGATATTAGAAGTGACGCGATGCCGTTTAAAATCGGCCTCGTAAGGCTCGTTATATTCAGTCTTTTTTACTTCAGTTACAGTAAAATATTAAATTTTAAAAGTAAGGAGAGACCATGTAAGGTTAAAGAATAAACAATCCGAAAATGGTTAGAGATAGGTCAATGGAACTTCGGTATTTTGAGCTACAGAACAAGGAGCTTTTTTATACATTGGATTGAATGCTTGATACTTTTTTTTTGTCATTTCGTAGTTCAGTGACGATGCCGTGACTGGCGAAGTGGCCAAAACAGGATGGGCATGCTATGACACAGGTATCATCAATGCACTACCTACTTAAGGAACACAATTATCATGATGTCACATATTACATGTGTCAGTCAATTTTCTCGTCACAATGTATTACGAATGTGAGTTACAAGTGTAGACACTTGGAATTAAATTGTGTTGCAGTCCAGATCCTCTTCAATGTAAGCGCGGCAACGGTTTGGTGACGAATTAGGCACAAAAAGAGAACCTTTCGTGATCCGTAAAAGCCATCTAACAAGAACTTCCATTCCAATAAGTTTCGTATGTAGCTATGTAAAAGCTATTTATGTTACCGTACACTGTTCGCACAATGGGGTAATCTTTGTATTGTTTTGTACAAAGCTTATGGTACCTGAGATCAGTCAATGTGATTTCTCAATATTTAGCCTTAAGATACCATGTTTTACTTAACCGTTTGGTGACGATTTGGTATTCTTATAAATAGGGCCATCGGCTATAATAAACGCCCTGATGTCACTGCAATCTGATTAGATCTTTTTTTACTTACCCTTTGGTTATCTAGAAGAGCCCTAGACTTTATACGAAAACCAGGGTTTTTTTAGGACTGATTTCTTTGACTTCTTTAGGTGTGATCGCCCTGATGTCACTGCAACCTGATTAGATCTTTTGTTACTTTCCCTTTGGTTATCTAGAAGAGCCCTAGACTTTATACGAAAACCAGGGTTTTTTTAGGACTGATTTCTTTGACTTCTTTAGGTGTGATCATCCTCGAGAAGTATAGCAGTCGATTGTGAGAATCTACACCACATTCGCACATGACGTGTTCTGCCGTCTCTGGTGCCTCTTTGGTGACGATAAACCGGGACCTCCGATCCACCTAGTGAGCTTGCATGTTTCATTGAGGTAAGACATTCGTTCTGTGAGGTAAGACTTGACTGAATCATGATATTCATGATACACCCTGAATGATATGCCCTGTTGCCTATGCCTTGTCGATGGTAATAAGTAGGCAGCTATTATGAATTTGATAATGTGTAATAGCCGATAGGTCTAGAATCTAGAATCGATTGTTTATTTCCGAATGATTTCAGTACCAGGGAAATCTTTGAGAATTATTCCCGATCTAACCGTACGATCTGCTCTTGAGAAAAATCGTTGCATGTACCCCAGGGCTTTTAAAGGCTACCATCTGGACTGAACTCAACCGGCCAGGCCTGTGCGAAGAGCTCAGGTTGGTCTTGTTTAGATAAGTCACACGCGCTAACGATTTCCAGCGCTAATCAATCTCTACTTAGTCCCTAAGTCTCATTCTTGAGCAGGAAGACAAAATCCATCATCAATCAAATTTGGTGTTCCTTTCAGAGAGATACTCGTAAGTACTGAAATACTTGAGCATAAATACCGAAATAATTGAGCACAAGAGTGCATGCTTTTTAGCCCGTCCTTCCTTTATTATTACGATAGTAATAAAAAAAGCTTATCATAAAGCAGAAACGTCACTTAACACACTTTGTAAATAATCAGCCCTATTAACGCAGGTAATGGCATTAGAGACAAAGTACGGGCCACGAGCCTATGGGACAATTAAGATTGATAGAATCGTGAACTAAAATTAGACATTGGAAAATTTCTCCGAGTTCAAACAAGAGAGTCTACACCACGTGGAAAATTGCTGCAAACACTCTCCTTAAGTGTCTAGTAAACATTGTGCCGGTATTTATAGTCGCTGTCAATATTGTCGAATTTACCGACTCAAGGAAAGAAATATTGAAATAGGCATAGGTATAAAATTATTTGAAGTAAAATCCTTTTATGAAGGCCAAACATCTTCACCAAAAGAACAGTTGAACAAAATTGCAAAATAAATCTTTTTCGTGAACAGCTGAACCCTTGAGTTTAAGGGTTCGTAAGTTTTTAGCATTCTTCCACAATTCTAGAAGATTTGAACTTGGATCTTTTCTAGGACCCGATTTCGGGACAAAAAACTTCTGGACAATGATTTCACAAATTTGAGAAAAGTCAAAACTGGGTCATATTCAGGTCATTCCTAATAGGGCCGGATTTAAAGGCCCTCCGTGACCGGACAGGCTCGGAGAAACAGGCAGTGGGTAATTTGTGAGGATTTCTGCAAGCGTCACAAGACCGGCTGAACATCCAGAAGATGTGGACGTGGATTTTTCCTAGGACCCAATTTCGGGGGTAAAAAAAACTTTCTAGACAGGAACTTCCCAATTCTGGAATAAGTCCACAAATTTCAGGAACTTTAAAAACTGGTTCGTGTTCAGGTCATTCCTAATAGGGCCGGATTTCGAGGCCCTCCGTGACCGGACAGGCTCAGAGAAACAGGCAGTGGGTAATTTGTGAGGATTTCTGCAAGCGTCACAAGACCGGCTGAACATCCTGCCAACATCCTCCTTAGCGACTTCTCCGGGCATTATTAGATTCAATTTATCAAAGAAGATTACAAAAGAGTTAGAGACGAGAAGGAGAAGAAGAACGCGGCCAACATATTTAGGACTTCCTATTCAGGACTGCGTGCTGCTTACTGACCTCTTCGGAGGAGAGGACCGATTTGGGCTAGTCCTAGATTTAGGTTATAGAGACTTACCTATGTTAAATTTTTTCTTGACCTTGGACCATAGCTGGAAGCTGGAAGGCAACACTTAGTGCACCTGTAGACATGAGAGTCAGGAGGTTAGGAATTTAGGATTTAACTCAAAATAAAGTTATGAGACAGGGAAATTCAACAGGTCTTAATAACGAGAGGAAGAAGTTGATGAGACATCCACTCTCATAAATTTTATTTGTTGACCTTGGACCATAGCTGGAAGGCAACACTTAGTGCACCTGTAGACATGAGAGTCAGGAGGTTAGGAATTTAGGATTTTTGAAAGCTCAAAATAAAGTTATGAGACAGGGAAATTCAACAGGTCTTAATAACGAGAGGAAGAAGTTGATGAGACATCCACTCTCATAAATTTTCGGGTTTGCCTTTAGATATTTTGTTCAAGAACCAAAGCTCTAGGTATGGAGGTACTCGCACCGTGTGGTGATTACAATATTTCTAGTTCGGGGTCCAAAAAGCCCAGATCAAATGACAAAGGATTGGCCCAAAAAATTAAAGGCACAAAGGTTGAGTCCCCCACTTTACACCCCTCAAACTAAACGACATTCATTATTGTTATTGGGACTTTTTTTTATACTGGTACATACATAATTATCATTCCCAGGATTCAGGATTCGATGTGCCTCAACTATGGTCTCCCTTTAGTCACCAAAGTCCAATCCAGGCCTGAGTTCCGATTACTTCATACCTCAAGAAGTCGACACAAGAAGAAGAAAAAGAAGAAGAAGAAGAAGAAGAAGAAGAAGAAGAGGAAGAAGAAGAAGAAGTAGGACTTGAGTCTTGAATCCTGCTGGCGAATCTGGGTTACTGGAACTCGCACTATTGAGGATACCGTGTGAATGGTTCTTGTCCCGTGTGTATAATGGCGGTGATATAATTCATTGTACCCTAATGATTGCGATTGTAACACCAGCAGCAGTTCCATGCCGCGGTAATTGTAATTGGAAATGATTGTGCCGATTATTAGGACGTTAGGACGGCCTAACTGTTTGAATAATGGTCCCTCCTTGTCATCATTAGCACCGCGGACAATTTGAGATGGCCGAATTTGTTTCTCTTCCTCCTCGGCGTAACAAGAAGAATATATTTGAGACCGTGCAAACCAAGAGCCAAGTACCATAATGTCCCGTATTGAGGTGTTGGCTAGTTGTGTAATTGTGTACCTATGCATTGTGCATGCTCCACGTGTACCTAAAATGTCTTTTGAAAGATCAGAGATTGCGTGATATCCCGGTCACACTTTTCCGGTCACTTCAGATTGAAATCTAAATTCCAAAATCATTCGACCAAAGGGCTATGCCGAAGCCGTATAAATGACGGAAGCCATGTTTGTGGCATTTGTAATTTTTGACAACGGTCACTCGAGAGCACCCTTCTTTTGTTTCTTCTATGGACAGTGGACAGCTTAAAACCATGCACACTATGAACTTTCCTAACCTATTGGAAAATACTATCTCCTCTAAACTCTACTTTTGCTCAGTAAATGACAAAGTGATTCGTCACGGTATCTTGCACTGAAATAATTGTGTCAAATACTCTGACCACTTGAATGTCACAGAGACATTTGAAAGAGCTTAGTATGAGTCACTCTTCCACCTAACCAAGAGATCAGGATTACCGTCAAGTCACTGATAATGGCGCCGACAGTTAGCTTCCTACATAGTCCTTTTCCGCTTACGCCTCCTCAAATATGGGTGTAAATTGAGTGCAAAACTTTACTGCCACACCCTGTTTACGGGGTGATTCTGTGAGATTTGTTTTATAGAAAAACGCTGTGAGAGACTTTTTGAATGGACGATCTATGGGAAGAGTGACTCTATCTTGGACTTTTGGATGAAATCTGTCATAGCTTTTCCTTGAGTTCAACTTACTTCTCAGGCATATTCCTCGATTCATTTGAAGCAGTCTACCTACAGTCACCTTTTGTCAACATCTATGCCAAATCTCTTCTTTAGCAGTTTCTCCCCTTCGACAAACCAAGAACCAAGTACCATAATGTCCCGTATTGAGGTGTTGGATAGTTGTGTAATTGTGTACCTATGCATTGTGCATGCCCCACGTGTACCTAAAATGTCTTTTGAAAGATCAGAGATTGCGTGATATCCCGGTCACTTCGGATTGAAATCTAAATTCCAAAATCATTCGACCAAAGGGCTATGCCGAAGCCGAATGTATGACGGAAGTCATGTTTGTGGCATTTGTAATTTTTGACAACGGTCACTCGAGAGCACCCTTCTTTTGTTTCTTCTATGGACAGTGGACAGCTTAAAACTTGAATAGAGTCATAGGTAGTTAATTAGGTACTTGTGTTGTAGAGCTATATGCCGTATTTTGCTTTGTAGTTACTTTGTAATTAGACTTTATCACATTGCACAAGTACTTTAGGCGTTATCTTATTCAGGGTGTGTCATAGAGAGCTTGAGAAGAGTTGGAATTTTTTCGGGAAGCAAGCTTGGGAGATTGGTTCAATTTCTAATCCCGAAATAGGTATTAAGGTTCCTAATGGAACAGTGAAGTTAAGTAATGTTGCACATAGTTGATATCTGGATAGGCGACCGTGACTATCTGGGTAATCTTAAATTCCAAAATCATTCGACCAAAGGGCTATGCCGAAGCCGAATGTCTGACGGAAATCATGTTTGTGGCATTTGTAATTTTTGACAACGGTCACCCGAGAGCACCCTTCTTTTGTTTCTTCTATGGACAGTGGACAGCTTAAAACCATGCACACTATGAACTTTCCTAACCTATTGGAAAATATTATGAGACAGGGAAATTCAACAGGTCCTAATAACGAGAGGAAAGAAGTTGATGAGACATCCACTCTCATAAATTTTCCTCCAAAAACAAATGTCAGCTTTAAAAAGCCAGTGCTGATCTAACGTCAAAACATAAATTTTCTTCCAAAAACAAATGTCAGCTTTAAAAAGCCAGTGCTGATCTAACGTCAAAAGCCGACCGGCTGACCCCATTGGAAAGAGAAAAGGACAAGTATAAGGATAGAGGGGGAGGAAGGAACAGAGAGAGGGAGAGAGAGAGGAGGAGGAGAGAGAGATAGAAGGAGAGAGTGAGAGAGAGAAGGAATTAGAGCGGGTATGAAGAGGCAAATCTTTGTCTTTTTGTTATGAAGGAAGGTAGGTACACATAATAGTCATATATTCGCTCTGTCTCTGTCTGTCGCAATACGGGATGGCCCAGAACAGTAGAGACAAGTATAAGGATAGAGGGGGAGGAAGGAACAGAGAGAGGGAGAGAGAGGAAGAGGAGAGATAGATAGAAGGAGAGAGTGAGAGAGAGAAAAAGAGACGGAGCGAAAGAAAGATAGAGAGAGAGAAGGAATTAGAGCGGGTATGAAGAGGCAAATCTTTGTCGTTTTGTTATGAAGGAAGGTAGGTACACATAATAGTCATATATTCGCTCTGTCTCTGTCTGTCGCAATACGGGATGGCCCAGAACAGTAAAATATTCAAAGTAAAAGTAGTTAGCTACCTAAGTAGCAGAAGGATATGTAAAGTAGCGTCCACACTACAAAGATCAACATTGCCCGGAACCCTAGGTATATCCCAATAATAGAGAAAATGTAAAGAACGTCTGATATGATCAAAGAATTTTGGTGGGGAAAAAAAGTTTATAGTGTGAACACAAACGAAATCGATTCTGATCGCAAGCCATCTTGGATTTCCTCTGATTTAGAACAGGCACTATTAGCCCAAATAAACGAGCTTCAGAAGAGGGGGAATTCTTAATAGAAAATACTCGTACAATTTTGTTTGCACATGTATGCCAATTTTTGTTGGCGTTCTTGATTCATACACAATTACACCCCGTATAACGGTTAGGTATCTAGATCAACAGTAGATATCGACTGGGGAGGATGTTCCAGATAGGTACAGGGTGGCTTATCGATTATACATATTATCGACTTAGCTAGCTGATACCGACCGAAAGATTCGTAAGTTCAACTTTTAGGTGATCTGCCGTTGAATCGGATCTGGAGATTGGTGGTTTGAGTCCAAGTCATAGGCTTCATCGAGGTGTATCCCTAGCTATAGCTGATACCGACCGAAAGATTCGAAAGTTCAACTTTTAGGTGATCTGCCGTTGAATCGGATCTGGAGATTGGTGGTTTGAGTCCAAGTCATAGGCTTCATCGAGGTGTATCCAGTATCCTATGTGAACGACATTTATGACAAGGGTTCAAGATTGAAAATTTACTCACCATAACAATGATGATCTGTCAGGTCTTTCACTATTAAAAATCTTCACTTTGAAGACATTTCTTCAGGAAGTGGGGAAATATCAATACTCCGTCGGATCGATAAGGGCGTAAGTAGGGAAATCTACAAATCCACCAATGTCAATAGTCCTCAAATGTTCGAAAAAAAAAGAAAATAATAGAAAGTAAAAAATCCCAAAGCTGACGTAATTAAAAATCTTCACTTTGAAGACATTTCTTCAGGAAGTGGCAAAATATCAATACTCCGCCGGATCGAGAAGGGCGTAAGTAAGTAGGTAAGTAGAAAAATCTAAAATACACAATAGTCATTAGTCCGAAGAAGTCCGACAAAAAATCAGAGAAAAAAAAATCCTAAAGCGGACGAAAAACCGACTCGATTTTGACACTCGGCCACCTTTTGCAAAAGGGGGAACAAACGAGCTCTTTATCAGCTTGTCAAAAAAAGAAAAAAACAAGCTCACAGGTGTTAATTAATGCCTTAATCACAAGTCGGAAGGAAACAGTATGCAATTGTTGAAAAAGGCGAAAAAAATAATTAATTGTTATCACTTCAAAAATTGTGAGTCGTTATCAGAATTTTTTTACTGATAAGACCCCATTGAATAGAGTCATAGGTAGTTAATTAGGTACTTGTGTTGTAGAGCTATATGCCGTACTTTGCTTTGCAGTTACTTTGTATTTAGACTTTATCACATTGCATAAGTACTTTAGGCGTTATCTTATTCAGGGTGTGTCATCGAGAGCTTGAGAAGAGTTGGAATTTTTTCGGGAAGCAAGCTTGG
>NW_007378211.1:124738-139616 GCF_000475195.1 Diaphorina citri
AAGTTTCATATTTTCCCAATGAAGGTCCATACCAAATTTGGTGCTTTCCTGAATAAATGCAGCTTTTGGCCAAAATTGTGACGTTAGGCCACCCACTACTTGTGCTTTTCATTGGTCCGTGTGTGTGTCTGTCTGTCTGTAAACAAAATATCTCGAGAACGGTAAGAGCTAGAGACTTGAAATTTGGTATGCAGTTGTCAAATGTGACAAGGATGCGACACAAAACTTTTGGTTAAGATAGGTGCTGCGGTTGGCGGTATTTTGACCGCTTTTTGGCGGTTTTCGGTGTAATTTATTATTATCTCGGGAGCAATAAGAGCTAGAGACTTGAAATTTGGTATGTAGTCCACAAAAGTGACAAGGATGTAACTCAAAACCATAGGTGCTGCGGTTGGCGGTATTTAGGCCGATTTTTGACGGTTTTCCACCGCTTTTGGCGTTTTTCCTTTAGGGAACTTACTGCATGGTGTAACATATATGACACACTAAGGTTTTACCGGTATATCTCGGTTAAAAAAAAAGATAAAAAAAAAAAATAAAAAGAATGGGTATCTTAGAATTCTCTGAGGCAACATATATATTTTTTTCGGCAAAAAAGAAAAAATCATGCACTTAAGGGTTAAGGACACACAATTATCATGATGTCACATATTACATGTGTCAGTCAATTTTCCCGTTACAATGTATTCCGAGTGTGAGTTACAAGTGTAGACACTTGGAATTGAATTGTGTTGCAGTCCAGATCCTCTTCAATGTAAGCGCGGCAGCGGACGGCTGACGATAAACCAGTGCCTCCGTTCCAGAAAGAACTTTTTATTCAAGAGGTTTAATAGAGGGAACCTCTTTCCAGAGAGAACTTTTTATTCAAAAGGTTTGATAGAGGGAACTGCAGTACCTAGGTGCAAAGATCTTATCGTCCCGAAAGCGAAGAGAAAAAGAAAACGGGATAGGAGAAAGCCAGCCGTTCCGAGAAAGAACTTATCTGTTTAGGATGAAATTCGCCCCCCCGGCGGGAGTCGAACCCGCGACCTAGCGCTTACAAAGAGCTAACTTGGCTGGCTGGAAACGGTTTGGTAACGATAAATCAGGTTCCACTTCCAGAAAGAACTTTGCTCTTCGCAGTATAACTGCTTTTAGTAACAGAGGTTTTCCATTCGATGATAACATGATAAGCTACCCGCCTCCTTACATTAAGCTCATCCAGGCTGAGTGACCCAGATGGTCATCTATGTATCTGTACACCGACCATGAGCCCTTATTTTAGTTTCCGTGTCCGATCTATCAAATGCCATTAGATTAGTTCTGAGAGGTAGCGGAGAAAAGTGAGGGATTCCATCGTACCATCTGGTAAGTGGTAAGTAAAATCATAGCTTTTGTGTATCTGTACCAATCTTCAAAGGCGACCATTGGGACTGAACTCAACAGGCCAGGCCTGTGCGAAGAGCTCAGGTTGATCTTGTTTAGATAAGTCACACGCGCTAACAATTTCCAGCGCTAATCAATCTCTACTTAGTCCCTAAGTCTCTTATCATAAAGCAGGAACGTCACTTAACACACTTTGTAAATAATCAGCCCTATTAACGCAGGTAATGGCATTAGAGACAAAGTACGGGCCACGAGCCTATGGGACAATAAAATTAAGATTGATAGAATTGTGAACTAAATTAGACATTGGAAAATTTCTCCGAGTTCAAACAAGAGAGTCTACACCACGTGGAAAATTGCTGCAAATACTCTCCTTAAGTGTCTAGTAAACATTGTGCCGGTATTTATAGTCGCTGTCAATATTGTCAATGTCTATTATAGTCGTAAATATTGCTTGTTGTAGATTTCATAACAGAGAGGTCATTATGATTCAGTGACTTTGATTCTATGACGTCATGAAGAATCAAGTGTCATTTTTCAGGTTGGTTGTGAGATAGCTCAGGAGGTAGGAGTTCAGACTGTTTTTCTACGATAGGAGTTCAGACTGCTTTCCTGCTTTTTCGATGCTTCTGTTCTGTTCAACCCTGGATCTTCTGAATGGTAAGAATAATAATAGTGCTTATTTATACTGCTCACATAGGACTGAAAAGTCCCTCTACTCCAGCAGTAGGCTACTACTATTATTGTGGTCAAATTCTCAAATTATATAGAGGATAAAATTCCATACCTCGGCTGATAGGACATGGATGTTTGTGTACAATTCTTGTCTTACAGGGTTGCGCTTCTAATCTGCAGCAGGCCCAATTCAGGCATACAATTCAGCGCAGTGTACATATTAATATTAATCGAGGAACCAGAACCACATTCCTAGTTTATCGTTGGACAAAGGTCTCCTCTAATATTTTCAATACAGATGTGTCTTCAGCCAGTGTTTCTCATCTCATACCCACTCCCTTCTTGCTATCGTTCCTCGATGTCTTTATTCTTTTCCTAAGACTCCCTGTATACTCGTATACATTGTTTAAAATGTCTACTGTAGATTTCATAACAGAGAGGTCATTATGATTCAGTGACTTTGAATCTATGACGTCATGAAGAATCAAGTGTCATTTTTCAGGTTGGTTGTGAGATAGCTCAGGAGGTAGGAGTTCAGACTGTTTTTCTACGATAGGAGTTCAGACTGCTTTCCTGCTTTTTCGATGCTTCTGTTCTGTTCAACCCTGGATCTTCTGAATGGTAAGAATAATAATAGTGCTTATTTATACTGCTCACATAGGACTGAAAAGTCCCTCTACTCCAGCAGTAGGCTACTACTATTATTGTGGTCAAATTCTCAAATTATATAGAGGATAAAATTCCATACCTCGGCTGGGATTGAACCGACAGCCTCCTGTTTACCAGGCGAGCGTCTTGACCACTATACCACCGAGGCAGGCAGGTAAGCGCGTTGAAACGGGGCTAACCGCGTCCTCTTTAGTCTCTTTTATCATCACGGTCCGCTAGACGCTTACAGCACATGAGGAATTAGGATACCAACAGAGTCACACAAGACTGAGGATTTGCACGGATCAGCAACAAAGTATCTCATGTCCATTTAACACGGGCGTGCACTTTAAGCTCACTAGGTGACTGCCAGTTGCTACTTACCTATAAAGATACCTACAATCTACAATACACCTATGTTAATACAACAATACATAGGTACATTTGTACATAGGTCGGCACAAACTTGAGCTATTTTTGCTAAAGTTTTAGGACGAGGAGGATTCAGTTCTAGGTCTATTGAGCTCGTGAAAGATTTGTTAGAAGGAATAAAATAAAAAATAACAATAATTGTATTAGGTATTATGTATAGATTGTTTAGGTACAATTTGTAGATATACCTACATACAGTCTCTATTGCAGTCAATAGTCATGTTACCTATAGATTGTTTAGGTACAATTTGTAGATATACCTACATACAGTCTCTATTGCAGTCAATAGTCATGTTACCTACATAGATTGTTTAGGTACAATTTGTAGATATACCTACATACAGTCTCTATTGCAGTCAATAGTCATGTTACCTATGCTATTCATTATAGGGTACCTAATTATTGAGAGGAGAATGGAACGGACTGAGCATTCAGAATGGCGTTCCTCCTTATGTAAATCTGGCTGAAAACAAACCCACCGCAACCACCACCACTTTACCTGGATGTAGGGTCCGTGTGTCATTATTGTCATAACGATTTTCAGTTCTAATTCATCATTTACGACCATGAATGTTTTGATTTCATTGACAAGACGTAGGTACCCCCGTTCTTCAGTCAGTTCTAATTCATCATTTGCGACCATGAATGTTTTGATTTCATTGACAAGTACCCCCGTTCTTCAAAGCCCATCTAATAAAGCCACATACTTCTTGCTACTAGACTACTATACTGATGATCTACTATGAGAAAAATAACATTTAATTTTGTGTTGACACCTTTTCACCTGCAGTGCCCATCCCACCAACCTGACACCAATTGACCTTTGGGTCCATCCCAGGGAGGTGGCAATATTCCTGCAACTCCCCACAGATGAGACGGATGGAGCTGGGGATGCATAATAAGGAGGCCCCTGCTGCTACAACAACAACAAAAACAACAACAACAACAACATGCAAAATTGACAAATTTACATGCAGATTTCACAGCTTATTCCCGTAAGTTGGTACTCACATAATGCAATAAAATTCTGCAAAACAATCGCTCACTTGGTCAGTTTTCAATCACTTTGCCACATTTCACAGGCAGCGAACAAATTTCACTTTGGTTGTCGAATGTATGTAGGTAGTGGGTTGCCGAATTTCGCAACCTTTGAAACATCGTTGATTCCGAACACATTTTAATTAACGGCGAAGTTTCAATTGAGGTTGGGATCAATCACTTTGCCACATTTCACAGGCAGCGAACAAATTTCACTTCTTCTACAGTCTGGTTGTCGAATGTAGATAGTGGGTTGCCGAATTTCGCAACCTTTGAAACATCGTTGATTCCGAACACATTTTAATTAACGGCGAAGTTTCAATTGAGGTTGGGACTTCTACAGTTTGTTTGTCGAATGTAGGTAGTGGGTTGCCGAATTTCGCAACCTTTGATTCCGAACACATTTTAATTAACGGCGAAGTTTCAATTGAGGTTGGGATAATTCTCACCAAATGAAATTCAACTTATTCGACGCAAGATCTTGATGTTGGAACTATTGCACCGCGCGATTTGCCTATTAGCCTAGTTTCTGATCGGTGCAGTAGGTTAGGCCGTGTTTTGTAAACACTGTGGGGATGCATGATTGTGGGTGTGAGAAGATCTGCATATCTCATGAGCTCTATCGAATCGGTTACTGGTTTCACGGTTTTGTTATTCACCGACTTGATTATGAAGAAATGTTTGCCAACACTGCATAGGGGGTACAAATGTATGGTTAAGTATGTTGTTGATCCCATATGATAGCTGATGTTGCTGATGGACAGTTACCAAGTTACTAGAGAAATGGACAGATGGATGAATGGATATCTACTTACATAGTCACCATAATATGACATGGGCTTGTACTATTACATTACGATCATAGTAGATTCATCAACTTTGTTAACTGTTATGCCAGCCACTCACGGTCAGACTGTCTGAAAGACAGTCCGAAATTGTGTGGTGGAAAAAGCTTGAGACCAAGGTCTGTCAGGCGAGACGGTCTGACAGACTCGGCATTTTGGGTGTGTTTACATGTCTTGCTCTTTTGTAGAATGGTTTTGTACCTTTGCTCCAGTCATCTCCCTCTCAACACAATGGCAGGAATTATATTAGCATTAGCTGAATGGATAAGTGGATACAGCGCGCGGCTTAGAACTCTTGACGTTCGTACAAGGATTGGAAGTATCCCAACATGAGAAACATTGCTCCCACATGAGTTGCCACAGAAATTGCGTGTATTTTGCCTCTCAACATTCTCAACTCTTCTGAATTTGCAGGTAAGTGATATGTGTTTGTGTTGAAGTAGACTGTAGAGCAGTATAGACTTGTAGATGTAGAGGCATGTTCCATGAGAAGACATTTTCATCGATCGAGGATTTTTTCAAGCTTTTAAGGTCACTGTACATGTAAAGACTAAGGTTTTTTTTTTTTTAGTGATCGGAGTTTTACCCTCATCATCATTATCACAGTCCTCACATTACCCTCATCTAGCCTCAGACTCCTGAGAGGGACCGGGAAAGGCCAGCAACACGCGATGCCTAAAATGATTCCTTAGATGCCCAATCATCCGGATACCAACTACGTCAATGCTGCATTGCTGCATTTGCTGCTATCACCAGTGATCAATTGAGCACTAGTGCTATCGCCACTGGATTTATAGGCTTCACAACTTCAAAGGTTGAATGTTTAGTGAAAAATTTGTTCTCCTAAAAAGGTTGGACGTTTCCGTTCGATGTTTGTCACCACGGAAATTCAAGGAAAATATTTCCCCAAGACGTATAGAAAACGAATAAGGAAAAGTAATGTTTGTCGAAACAATTACCTACCATTAATAAAATATTGAACATCATGATTGTTAGTATTACAGATATGTCCAATTTTCCTTTTTGGTACAAAACGCAAAGCTTCGTTGTTATTTTTCCTTCCTCTTGGATTTTCCTTCGTCTTGGATTTTTCCCTTCCTTCCATTTACATACTTTTCAATATTACTCCATCCTTTTTACTTTCCTTATCCTATAGGATAGGAAGGAAAGTAGGTAATGTAATCGGGTCAAATTTTCGATGGTCAATTTTTAGTTCCAAAACACGTTTTGAGGTCCCTAGAGCCTAAATACAAAGTTTTAGCCATTGGTTCCTGTGTCTGTCTGTCCTTCTGTCTGTCTGTCTGTAAACAAAATTTCTCGAGAACGGTAAGAGCTAGAGACTTGAAATTTGGCATGCAACTGATGGGTGCTGCGGTTGGCGGTATTTTTACCGCTTTCGGACAGATTTCAGCTATACTGACTAAACGGTTAGAAATATTGTAAAAGTTACTATAGAACATAAAAATAAGCATCATTCAATAGGATAAGGAAAGCCTAGTAGATTCATCAACTTTGTTAACTGTTATGCCAGCCACTCACGGTCAGACTGTCTGAAAGTCCGAAATTGTGTGGTGGAAAAAGCTTGAGACCAGGGTCTGTCAGGCGATATTTTGTCCGGCATTTTGGGTGTGTTTACAAGTCTTACTCTTTTGTAGAACGGTTTTGTACCTTTGCTCCAGTCATCTCCCTCTCAACACAATGGCAGGAATTGTATTAGCATTAGCTGAATGGATAAGTGGATACAGCGCGCGGCTTAGAACTCTTGACGTTCGTATGCCTGCACGCCTGATCATAAAACCGGACCTGCATTCACCTCTGTCCTAGAAACCGAGGGAAGTTTTCTGACCTGTCTACCAGAAGTTCACGACGAAGTGTGATTGACCTCTGGTTTGTCAACATGAGGATGTCACCAGAGACCAAAGTTCAGAAACCCCTGGGAAAATTCTTCCTTGTGCATGGGTGGACGAATTATTTGCATGTAGATAGGAATAGGACATGGATGTTTATGTACAATTCTTGGCTTACAGGGTGTAAGATGTGGTTCATCTGGTACTTACTTTACTTTCCGTGTCCAGCTCTTTCGTCAAATCTTATCCATCCAGAAAAGAACAGTCTGAATGGCCATGTCATTAGCATGCAAAAGGTAGTTCAATGGAATGGTTCATGAGGTAATTGCTAGGATGAATACTAGTAATAGTAACCAACTTACTGTCAACCGTAGTTCAGTTGTCAGCACGGTGGATTTTTGGATCTGGAGGTTAACGGTTTGAACTGTTCTAAGGCCTTTGGACGCGTAGTTGTGCGACATGCAGCCTGAAAATTCAATCCTATGAAAAGTTGCGGCATCACGGTACTCGGCGCTAGGAAAAGTTGCGCTTCTAATCTGCAGCAGGCCCAATCAAGGCATACAATTCAGCGCAGTGTACATATTAATATTAATCGAGGAACCACATTCCTAGTTTATCGTTGGACAAAGGTCTCCTCTAATATTTTCAATACAGATGTGTCTTCAGCCAGTGTTTCTCATCTCATACCCACTCCCTTCTTGCTATCGTTCCTCGATGTCTTTATTCTTTTCCTAAGACTCCCTGTATACTCGTATACATTGTTTAAAATGTCTACCTACTGTAGATTTCATAACGTTCAGAGAGGTCATTATGATTCAGTGACTTTGAATCTATGACGTCATGAAGAATCAAGTGTCATTTTTCAGGTCGGTTGTTAGATAGCTCAGGAGGTAGGAGTTCAGACTGTTTTTCTACGGTGCTTCTGTTCAACCCGGGATCTTCTGAATGGTAAGAATAAAAATAATAGTGCTTATTTATACTGCTCACATAGGACTGAAAAGTCCCTCTTCTCCAGCAGTAGGCTACTACCATTATTGTGGTCAAATTCTCAAATTATATAGAGGATAAAATTCCATACCTCGGCTGGGATTGAACCGACATCCTCCGGTTTACCAGGCGAGCGTCTTGACCACTATACCACCGAGGCAGGCAGGTAAGCGCGTTGAAACGGGGCTAACCCCGTCCTCTTTTTCTTCTTGTGTCGACTTCTTGAGGTATGAAGTAATCGGAACTCAGGCCTGGATTGGACTTTGGCGACTAAAGGGAGACCATAGTTGAGGAACATCGAATCCTGAATCTTGGGAATGATAATTATGTATGTACCAGTATAAAAAAAAGTCCCAATAACAATAATTTAGTTTGAGGGGTGTAAAGTGGGGGACTCAACCTTTGTGCCTTTAATTTTTTAGGCCAATCCTTTGTCATTTGATCTGGGCTTTTTTGGACCCCGAACTAGAAATATTGTAATCACCACATGGTGCGACTACCTACATACCTAGAGCTTTGGTTCTTGAACAAAATATCTAAAGGCAAACCCGATACGATCAATCAATGTGCTTTACGTGTACCATAAAGGAACATCGAAGCCTGAATCCTCGGAATGATAATTATGTATGTACCAGTATATAAAAAAAAGTCCCAATAACAATAATGAATGTCGTTTAGTTTGAGGGGTGTAAGGTGGGGGACTCAACCTTTGTGCCTTTAATTTTTTTAGGCCAATCCTTTGTCATTTGATCTGGCCTTTTTGGACCCCGAACTAGAAATATTGTAATCACCACACGGTGCAAGTACCTACATACCTAGAGCTTTGGTTCTTGAACAAAATATCTAAAGGCAAACCCGATACGATCAATCAATGTGCTTTACGTATACCATATCCTTTGTCATTTGATCTGGACTTTTTTGTACCCCGAACTAGAAATATTGTAATCACCACATGGTGCGAGTACCTACATACCTAGAGCTTTGGTTCTTGAAGAAAATATCTAAAGGCAAACCCGATACGATCAATCAATGTGCTTTACGTATACCATACAATTCATATGAAATCCTGAACCTCGCTGTCAAATCAAAGTTGAGAGCCAGTGGAGCAGCAGAACGAAGACACAAGACCATGCCTGGTGTCGAACACAGATTCGGTGTCTGGTGTTCAGGAAGAGAAGGAGTACTTCAGCCCTCTCCCGTCTACTGATACTCAACAGTACCTACACTACCTACAGTCCTACATCAACCCAGTTAGTACATCTACTGAGCAGTACCAGGTTCCATCTACTGAGCAGTACCAGGGAACAATTGTGTAAGAACTCGCTGAAGTTCCACTCCGCGTAGTGAAAGTGCTAAACCAAACCGTCCCAGTGATGCAATAGTCTCGGGTTGTAGGTGGAGAAGTGGTCGGTTCTGGTTGTGGTTGCTGATGCCACGGTTCAGATCTAAATACCTGGCATACTGACTTGCAAGAACTCGCTGAAGTTCCACTCCGCGTAGTGAAAGTGCTAAACCAAACCGTCCCAGTGATGCAATAATCTCGGGTTGTAGGTGGAGAAGTGGTCGGTTCTGGTTGTGGTTGCTGATGCCACGGTTCAGATCTAAATACCTGGCATACTGACTTGCTCCCGATTCGACTAGGCCACTTCCAGTTCCACTCAAACCAGATTACCCCCGGTCTCCACTTGGTTGCTAAATTTAGGTTCAAGTACCTCCCTTGTGCATTGTTTTTGCGTGAGTAAAGTTGAATGAGGCTATCAGAAATTGAGTTGAGAATGTTGAGAGGCAAAATACACGCAATTTCTGTGGCAACTCATGTGGGAGCACCCCCCGGTCTCCGCTTGGTTGCTAAATTTAGGTTCAAGTACCTCCCTTGTGCATTGTTTTTGCGTGAGCAAAGTTGAATGAGGCTATCAGAACTTGAGTTGAGAATGTTGAGGGGCAAAATACACGCAATTTCTGTGGCAACTCATGTGGGAGCAATGTTTCTCATGTTGGGATACTTCAAATCTCTTTCAACCAATCCCAACAGAACGCTAACTTTGAAGAAAAAGTTAGAGTTCTGTTGGACTTTGACAAAGTTGCTGACTATGTGTTGTATTTCAACTATTACTAGTAAAAGAACAACAAAGTACTTAATACATTGTCCGTTAATGACGTTGGAAAACAAGGAAAGTAATTATGCCCACCGACATTGCCAGGAATGCACTCATTTGTCAATGCGAGCAATATTTACGACTATAATAGACATTGACAATATTGACAGCGACTATGGTTAGAGTTCTGTTGGACTTTGACAAAGTTGCTGACTATGTGTTGTATTTCTACTATTACTAGTAAAAGAACAACAAAGTACTTAATACATTGTCCGTTAACGACGTTGGAAAACAAGGAAAGTAATTATGTCCACCGACATTGCCAGGAATGCACTCATTTGTCAATGCGAGCAATATTTACGACTATAGTGCTATTCATTATAGGGTACCTAATTATTGAGAGGAGAATGGAACGGACTAAGCATTCAGAATGGCGTTCCTCCTTATGTAAATCTGGCTGAAAACAAACCCACCGCAACCACCACCACTTTACCTGGATGTAGGGTCCGTGTGTCATAACGATTTTCAGTTCTAATTCATCATTTACGACCATGAATGTTTTGATTTCATTGACAAGACGTAGGTACCCCCGTTCTTCAAGGCCATCTAATAAAGCCATATACTTCTTGCTACTAGACTACTATACTGATGATCTACTATGAGAAAAATAACATTTAATTTTGTGTTGACGCACCATAAGAAATTAAAAAAAAAAAATAGTAAAAAAAACTAGTCTTGTGAAATTATAATTACCTATACCGATAGTGCTCAACTAGATATCATAGGTCGGTCAGCTGTCTTAGAAATGAGGACACAGATTTCCAGAATGCAAACTGAACTTTATTATATCAAATCATCTGGTCAAACATCAGCAATTTTTATTGGACGATCATCGCTGCAGTCATCCCGAACTAAACCCAGCTTATCAATAATCTCCGGTTTCCTCTTCATTAAAACATCCGAAGATTTATCGAAAGACTCCGATAGTGCTCAACTAGATATCATAGGTCGGTCAGCTGTTTTAGAAATGAGGACACAGATTTCCAGAATGCAAACTGAACATTATTATATCAAATCATCTGGCCAAACATCAGCAATTTTTATTGGACGATCATCGCTGCAGTCATCCCGAACTTACTTACTTTACTTTACTTTCCGTGTCCGCTTTGACCAATGACCATGTCAGATACTCCTCTTCCAATATTCTGCTACTTGGATCGCCGCATCATTTACAAGCAGCAGGTCTTGTTCATTGCAGGTAGCAGCTGCGTTTGGGCATACGAGAAGATGGGCCTCGTCTTGGATGGATCCACAATCGCACAGATCATATTCGCTGAGTCCCCATTTCTTCATGTTCTTCTTGCATTTGGACACTTTTGTTCTCAGGCGGTTCAGGGTCTTCCAGATTGGGTACTTTAGGTTTCCGCCGCTTGCAATTTTTTCTTCGACCCCACTTGAGTGGAAGAAGAAAAAGAAGAAGAAGAAGAAGAAGAAGTAGGACTTGAGTCTTGAATCCTGCTGGCGAATCTGGGTTACTGGAACTCGCACTATTGAGGATACCGTGTGAATGGTTCTTGTCCCGTGTGTATAATGGCGGTGATATAATTCATTGTACCCTAATGATTGCGATTGTAACACCAGCAGCAGTTCCATGCCGCGGTAATTGTAATTGGAAATGATTGTGCCGATTATTAGGACGTTAGGACGGCCTAACTGTTTGAATAATGGTCCCTCCTTGTCATCATTAGCACCGCGGACAATTTGAGATGGCCGAATTTGTTTCTCTTCCTCCTCGGCGTAACAAGAAGAATATATTTTGAGACCGTGCAAACCAAGAACCAAGTACCATAATGTCCCGTATTGAGGTGTTGGCTAGTTGTGTAATTGTGTACCTATGCATTGTGCATGCTCCACGTGTACCTAAAATGTCTTTTGAAAGATCAGAGATTGCGTGATATCCCGGTCACACTTTTCCGATCACTTCAGATTGAAATCTAAATTGCAAAATCATTCGACCAAAGGGCTATGCCGAAGCCGAATGTATGACGGAAGTCATATTTGTGGCATTTGTAATTTTTGACAACGGTCACCCGAGAGCACCCTTCTTTTGTTTCTTCTATGAACAGAGGACAGCTTAAAACCATGCACACTATGAACTTTCCTAACCTATTGGAAAACACTACCTCCTCTAAACTCTACTTTTGCTCAGTAAATGACAAAGTGATTCGTCACGGTATCTTGCACTGAAATAACTGTGTCAAATGCTCTGACCTCTTGAATGTCACAGAGACATTTGAAAGAGCTTAGAATGAGTCACTCTTCCACCTAACCAAGAGATCGGGATTACCGTCAAGTCACTGATAATGGCGCCGACAGTTAGCTTCCTACATAGTCCTTTTCCGCTTACGCCTCCTCAAATATGGGTGTAAATTGAGTGCAAAACTTTACTGCCACACCCTGTATACGGGGTGATTCTGTGAGATTTGTTTTATAGAAAAACACTGTGAGAGACCTTTTGAATGCACGATCTATGGGAAGAGTGACTCTATCTTGGACTTTTGGATGAAATCTGTCATAGCTTTTCCTTGAGTTCAACTTACTTCTCAGGCATATTCCGTTCTTTCTCGATTCATTTGAAGCAGTCTACCTACAGTCACCTTTTGTCAACATCTATGCCAAATCTCTTCTTTAGCAGTTTCTCCCCTTCGTCATTCACTAGGCCCTTTATTTGGATATGTTCCGCCTTTCCTCAACCTAATTTTCTGGAGGGGTGATTCTGTGAGATTTGTTTTATAGAAAAACACTGTGAGAGACCTTTTGAATGCACGATCTATGGGAAGAGTGACTCTATCTTGGACTTTTGGATGAAATCTGTCATAGCTTTTCCTTGAGTTCAACTTACTTCTCAGGCACATTCCGTTCTTCCTCGATTCATTTGAAGCAGTCTACCTACAGTCACCTTTTGTCAACATCTATGCCAAATCTCTTCTTTAGCAGTTTCTCCCCTTCGTCATTCACTAGGCCCTTTATTTGGATATGTTCCGCCTTTCCTCAACCTAATTTTCTGGAGCAATATCTCTCTCACTATTCCTTCTTTCCCTCCCCCGTTTGCTCTCAAGATCTTGTCATTTTCAAAGTCATAAAATAAGAAGAAGAGGGACTTTCATCGACCATCGTATCTCCATGTCCCGCTTTTCCACATTTTCCGATTTCATCAAATCAGAAAATCCCTCCAACGTCACCCTTGAAGCTCTGAGTCACGTGTAAATCTCGCTAGTAGATCTACCGATTTAGGTGTGAGCTGTATTATTAGCCATGCCAGTTACGATATCCGGTTCACAATAGAGCTCTGGGTGAGTTTTCTGGAGCAATATCTCTCTCACTATTCTTCCTTCTTTCCCTCCCCCGTTTGCTCTCAAGATTTTGTCATTTTCATAAAAAAGAAGAAGAGGGACTTTCATCGACCATCGTCTCTCCATGTCCCGCTTTTCCACATTTTCCGATTTCATCAAATCAGAAAATCGCTCCATCGTCACCCTCGAAGCTCTGAGTCACGTGTAAAGCTCGCTAGTAGACCGATCTACCGATTTAGGTGTGAGCTGTATTATTAGCCATGCCAGTTACGATATCCGGTTCACAATAGAGCTCTGGGTGAGCTTAATAGTCTCAAGAAGTTAGATAGTTGTTTGTTCTAAATGTCTCCTACTCTATGGCTGACTATTAAACTTGAACCGGGTGCGTGAAAAGTTGATCGCTTGGTAATTTTAGGACACTCGCGAGTGGTATACCTACTTAGAACGTTGATCTCAGACAACGAGGTACTTACTAAAGTTTTATTTATGCTCATTGCTATACTGCAGGGAGAGGCAAACCGTCGCGTCGATCGCAAGCTACCGGTAGTTCGCCTAGGGTCTCCTACAGTAGATTGTGACCCATTAAAGGTTGGCGACCTGAAAGGTCCTATACTGCTTGAAAGGTAAAAATTGGAAAGCCAAAAAGAGTAATCCAATAAGAAAAGAATAAAACTATCCAAACATCATTAAGGGCCGATAATACTGGAGTTAAAAAGCGTTATTAGGCACAAAAAGAGAACCTTTCGTGATCCATAAAAGCCATCTAAGAAGAACTTCCATTCCAATAAGTTTAGTATGTAGCTATGTAAAAGCTATTTATAGTATTTATGCTACTGTACACTGTTCGCACAATGGGGTAATCTTGTTCCAAGTTTATAAGTTCAGTATCTACAGGTTCTAGTCACAAAAGGTTTAACCAGGCCCTCCATACGAATACCATTAGTACAAGATCTGTGTAGCAGTATTTCTGAGATATCCTGTCGGGTAATCTTGTTCCAAGTTTATAAGTTCAGTACAAGTTCTAGTCACAAAAGGTTTAACCAGGCCCTCCATACGAATACCATTAGTACAAGATCTGTGTAGCAGTATTTCTGAGATATCCTGTCTCCGCAAAAGCCATCTAACAAGAACTTCCATTCCAATAAGTTTAGTAGCTATGTAAAAGCTATTTGTGCCACTGTACACTGTTCGCACAATGGGGTAATCTTGTTCCAAGTTTATAAGTTCAGTACAGGTTCTAGTCACAAAAGGTTTAACCAGGCCCTCCATACCAATATCATTAGTACAAGATCTGTGTAGCAGTATTTCTGAGATATCCTGTCCCAGGTAGTATATCGAGAGGTACTTGTCTGTGTTGTTCTGGGGTTATGCAATCGCAAGTAGAGTCTCAGCTCCGATTCCTTCCTATATCTATGCCTCAGAATGTATGTTAGAGCGCGGAGATCTGGGTCAGACCCCAATGTGAAGTCTTCGGAGTACCGGGTCCTTCAGCGGATATCTTACCGGAGTCTTTAGATAAATCTTCGGATGTTTTAATGAAGAGGAAACCGGAGATTATTGATAAGCTGGGTTTAGTTCGGGATGACTGCAGC
>NW_007378212.1:0-35891 GCF_000475195.1 Diaphorina citri
CTTGACACGGAACTGTCTTGCATCAATGGATTCAAGTAGCAAGTTATCATCGAAATCTTCATCCACATCACGCAGGATGCCGACTCTGTTGACATAATTGAAAGGTACGAATGGGTTATAGGTATTTCTCATCCTCTCAGCCAGCCTAGTTAGCTTAGTTGGTAGTGCGTCTGCCTTGTAAGCGCTAGGCCGCGGGTTCGATTCCCGCCCGGGGCGGATTTAATTTTCTTCTGTCTGCTCATTTCGGGGCATCTTTGTTCAGTAGGCTTATGATCACCTTTACAATTCACACATCTAACATTCTCAGGAGCGCGACATGTATGCTGATCTAACTTGGTGGCTTATACTTACTATTCAAATTGGCAGCATAGTTGCTCAGTTCGATCAGTTGCTCGTACATGTCCCGGATTTTCTGTCCCGTCCGCCATTGAAAATTCTTTTTCTTATTCTACTTCAATAGAGGTAACTGTGACTGGTAAGGTCTTCTTGCTAAGGACCTGCTAAGATCGACGGTCGTCGACTATGTGTGGACAGTGGACACACCTTTACAGATAGGGGTTGCTTCTTGCTATTGATGATACCTATGGATCATTAATTGATCTTTTCAGAAACCTAGGTCAGGGGTTTCCAACTAGCGGCCCGCGGGCCACATGTGGCCCGCCAGACCATTTTTGTGGCCCGCGAAGCTTTTCGGGATTTGATGTTCGGCCCGATGACAAAACGCCGTCAATGTTGACTTGAATCTGTGGATTAGAGAGAAAGTTATCCAGATAGTAAAACATAGGTCCTCCAATATTTTTCTCTATTAGTTTCTCTAAAACAGTCACTTTTGAAATCCTGTCGTAAAATTTATTAATGTCCAAAAATACCGCTATGACATATTCATGATTTTGCAGAGTTCGGCCCGATGACAAAACGCCGTCAATGTTGACTTGGATCTGTGGATTAGAGAGAAAGTTATCCAGATAGTAAAACATAGGTCCTCCAATATTTTTCTCTATTAGTTTCTCTAAAACAGTCACTTTCGCCTACGCCATTCGATCCACGTGTGCTCCAGTTCGGCCCAGTCCCGACTTTTGGCCATCAGGGACGTTATGTCCGGGTCTAGACGGAGGTTACAACGGAGTGGTTCATCATGGGCACATATGGAGGCCGAATTGTAAATAGCCAGCATGTCGTTGATGAGACGATTGTACTGGGGGATAGAATAGAATAGAATAGAATTAGAACAAAAAAGATAAAGAGAAAAGAGAGAGAAAAAAGAATAGAACAGAAAAGAGAGGGAGAGAGAGAGAGAAAAGAATACCTAAAACAAAAAAGAATTGGACGAGCCATTCAGCATTCATTATTAGGCGGACCTGACGACAGGTACATCTGATCAGGTCTACCTGAAAGTGTGACTGCTCATCAGGTATCAGGTAGACCTGATCAGGTGTACTTGATAGTGGCTGGCTGGCTTTAGGGTCGAAGTTTTCGGGAGAATAGAATGACTCACTTTTCAGACGTAGGTAAAACAATTAGGTAGGTAGAAATATACATACATAAAAACTACAACTCAAGTTGTGAACCTGTTAATAATAATAAAAATATACATACATAAATAAACAAGAAAACTAAAACCGGCTTAGTTTACTGTCACGAATTTTCCATAAGTCACCGCCCTAATATGTAGAAAACCCGAAAATGACAAGTTTCCAAAGTTATTGAACCCAAGTCTCGTATAGTTTATAGTTTGTCAAAGTAGTAATTGTGTAATTAAAATTTAATTTTAACAGCATGTGGAGATTGTTCGACCGCAGTCTCAAGGTAGAAACACACTACTATCACGTCACGTGAGCTCATGAGGAGTCAGAAAGATGTAGTTCAAAGTTTTCCCATTATTTTGTAGATTGTATATCATTTCCTTCAGGATAGCCACAATGCCCTCACGTCACATGAGCTCATGTGATGTGATAGAACTACTCACCCTGTCCAGTTGATCAGGTGGTAGGGCAGTGGGCCCAATAGTGGCCAGGTAGCGCAGCTGCCGCCAAGTTCTCTCGTTCTGAATGACGTCCGGGTTTATTTGGTTGACAATGTCGTGCACTTTCCGCTGGAAGTCTGAATAGATGACTTGCTGCTCCAGCTGAAAAGAAGAAAGAGATTGAATAGAGTTAGTATTGCCTGTGGAATATGTTTCCCTTCGTTGGACTCTTATTAGGCCAGCTACTATCAGGTAGATCTGATCAGGCGTACCTGACACGTGATGAGCACACACACTGTCAGGTAGACCTGATCAGGTGTACCTGTCGTCAGGTCTAACTGATAGTGAGTGGCTGGCCTTGGAAATTGAATCTTATAGAAAAAGACCTAAAATTTTGGGAAAGGAGGTTGTTGAATTGATGATGTTTACAAGCTACAAGCAAATGGACAGTTTTCAGCAGAAAAGAACCATCCATAAGGGAACTTGCCTTATGGATGATTCTTATCTGCTTAAATGCTGTCCAAATTAAGGGGAAACTGTAGCGAAAATTTAACATCCCCTAACCCACAGCCCTCCCTTATTGTCAGTAGATAAGTAGGTAACAACCTAATGTCGATAGAGAACACCCTGTAATTTTAAAATCTAAGTCACGTGCTGAGATAGTTTCTTGTTCTAATAGAACCAAATTATCCATTGTAGACCTTTGCTTCCGGTTTCCATTTTGATAAGTATCTACCAGCTGTCTATCTTCAATTAGCCATTTAAGCCTTTTAGATATTATTTTCTCCATTATCTTGTTCATACAGCAAAGAAGTGATATGGGCCTATAGTTCACTGCATCTGACGAAGATTTCCCGGGCTTTAGAATAGGTATTATGAGGGCCGTATTCCATAATTCAGGTACCACACCCGTCCGCCATATCGTATTATAAAGGGAAAGTAAGCGTTTCAGTGCTACTTCGGGCAGTTTAATAATTAGTTGATAGGAAATACCATCTACCCCCGCAGCGGCAGATTTACAATTCTTAAATGTAGATAGAAGTTAAGCATAGGTAAACGGTAAGTTGTAAGGTTCCTGCTCAGTATTAACGGGGGAGATTAGATTAGCTTTCCCTCTCTTGTATGCAATGAATTGATCGGAATAGACCGTGTCGGCCGAATTCTGTAGATAAAAGTCCGCTAAGATTTCTGACATTTCCTTTTTATCTGTCGTAATCTGTGAATTTGAATTTTTAAGCCCCGCAATCGGATTATAAGGTCTTTTGCCCTTCATTCTTTTAAGTTGAGCCCACATATCATTGGTGCTTACAGGTTTATCGATTGATAGCATGAATTTTTCCCATGATTTTTCTTGGTTTTTCCTCACTATTTTCCTTGCTATCGCTCTACAGCCTTCTGATCCGAGAACGACCCTTTTCCGTTAAAGGCCGGGAATCAAACCCTCGACGAGCGCTTACAAGGCAAGCGCGCTAAACTCCATGTTAATTAGGCTGCCTTTACAATAATTAATTCCATCTAAATCGGCATACTACTGCCCTTTCCACTAGGCACGAATTTCATTCATGTCCACTCACCTTCTTCTCCTCGTCCACACTCAGGATGGTATCCATCGCCTCCAGATCCACTGGAAACATGGACGACTTGTACTTGGGCTCTCTCAGTGACATACACTTCCACCCAGCGCGTCCTGTACACATCGGTATGGATTGGTCGGTTTTGATCCACTCACGAACCTGAGGGACGAAAAAGAAGAAGTAGCTTTGAATTATTGACCGTCATATTTGTAATTGAAAAGTCTGGCTGGGGAACATTAAACAGGGAGTAGACCAGCCTGAATTTCCCTTGCCAAAGAAATAGCAAGGGTTGAGTGTGAAGGGCATCCGCTCGTAAAATTTGTAGCCAAACCAAATATCAGACCAAAGCATTCACCCTAGTTAGCGCTGATTGAGAGGCTGACAAAAAACTACATGGGAAAAGGCGAAGAAAAAGAAGATTTGTAATTGAAAAATTAAAGTTACTCGACCTTGAAATTCACTTTGAGCTCGTGACCTTGACATTTGTCCTCGAAATAACTCACCTGACCATGAACTTCACTTTGAGCTTATGACCTTGAAATAATTGACCTGACCTTGAACTTCACTTTGAGCTCGTGACCTTGATATTCGTCCTTGAAATAACTCACCTGACCTTGAACATGTTTTACTTTGAGATCATGGCATACTGATTTGTCCTTGAAATATTCGGTGACCTGCTGTCGTATGAAGTGATAGATATCGCATAAGGTAATGTCATAGGTTATACCTGGTATTTTGACTCTTGCTGCCACAACTTGAGAGTTACTAACAAGTGGAACAGGCTGTGAAAAATATTTCTTATGGATCATCAGCATGACTCCGCCGCAAGATATTCTGCCATCTAAGAAATCTTTCCTGTAAAAATTGTAATTAGTAAAACCAGATATCACTTTATCAGAAGCGTAGTCGCACGATTTGTAGGATCAGACACATCGCACATTGGAAGCGTAGTCGCGCGACTTAATAGCGAGTAGTCGTCAAAAAAAACCAAACCTTAAAATGATAGACTCAATATCATTATCAAATTCCCTTGGGTTTGGCTTTTCAGGCGTCTATGTGCTACTGAAAGTCGCACAACTACAATACCAACTCCATAGTGAGAGGTCTGTGTCCTTTTTATTAGGCTTGAATTTTCATGCGGCATCGCGGACTCCGCGCTACTAAAAGTCGCCCGCTTATACTTCCAACCTGCGATAGGCCTTATCCAGATTTTCTTCATTCATTTGTGACACGACCTTCTAAGATAACATCACTTTTTTCAAGCAACAATCTTTATTAGGCTCTTACTTAGTGAGAAAGGAGGCCTAACCTACAGTCAATGCTATAATATGGAATTATCTATAACAACGTTTTTTCTTTTGAAAAGACAAATCAATCAATTACACTTTATTTTTCAAATTACAAAATTAGAAAGGAAAACAGAAAATATAGAAATCAAACTTGCACATCAAAACCTATCCATCTAATGTGTGAATTTGAAAGAGACCTACACTGTCTACTCAGTTTGTAAAATATTTATTTAAATTTGTAAAATATGATTTAAAAAAAATATTCGCCTATTTTGAGACACTATTCTTTATTGAAAAACTGGGAAAAATGTATCTGTCACAATCGTAAAATACACAAACATCATCAAAAATGTTGTAGATAAACATCAGTATATGTGTTCCTACGACCAATAAAAAGATTCATGTTTGATAGTTGATGCTGAATTAATACATATTATTAAATCCTGAAAAACCCATTTTCCCCCCTCGATATTTGGATTAAAACGTTTTTAACATGAAAAAGTTGGAATAAAAATCATTAGTAAAAAAAAGAACCTCCTTAAAAAGACCTTGCAATGAAAGCAGATCTTTAAGTGACAAAGCATAACATATCCCAGTCAAATAAATAGATATTTGGAATCAAACACTGACAAAAAATTTCACCGATTACATTCCTTTCCTTCGTAAGGGATAAAGGAAATTATCCTTTTTAATCAAGAGACAAAGGATTCGTCCAAAGATGAAAAATACATAAAGCCCTAAAATAAATTACTTTATATTTAAAAAATACCCTAAATTTTATATCCATGAGATAAACAAAAAAATAAAATAATCAGTCTTTAGTTTGTCTGTTGACGAGAGAATGTGACGGTGCTTTTCCAAGGGGACAAACGACGCTCGATTTCCAGATGGAATTCAGATAAAATCACCAGAGATGTTATTTTTTTTTTTTTTTCACGATACCTATATTGACAAATATGGAAAATTATACAAAACAACATCCCAAGAAATCAAGCTGGATTGACGAACAAAATCAAAGAACTTTCCGAGGTTTTGAACTTCAATCGATTTTCACGAGATAGAAAGACAATTTGTTGTAAAATTCTGACCCGCGTAAAAACCTCATTTGCCGCTTGGAAAAAAATCACTGAAAGCATTCTAAATAAAATGTTGAATCGAGAGGTTTACCTGATCTATCGATCTCCGAAAGTTTGCCATTACTCAATTTCGAAGTAAAAACATCGAAAAATCAGGTAATTGCTACGTCCATCCGTAAAAGCAAATGCTTGTGCCAAGGATGGGGAGAAATACTATGAGAAGTCTCAAGCGTTTCAGCTGTTATGAGTCTGGTTAGGTCGAAAAAACAGTTGTTAAATGGACTTAAATGCCTGTGACATTACATCTCAAAAAGTTTCTTCCAAACCGGAATAGACCAAACAACCTGAGTATGAAACGACCAAAAATTTCGTACAGCAAGAAAAATTTGAAGATGAACGTTTCTCAACATTGGAATTCAAATCGGAGACCTGCTTGTATGGAAAGCAAAAGCTAAACCAAACAAAGCGTCAAAAGATCATGGAGATCTATTGAGAACAGTGTTAAAACAATCAATTCAACATTTTTTTAATGAAACTTTGAAACAGCGGCAATATCGCAACCAAAGAATTCAGACACCCTTCATGGCCGGGACTACGGAGTTTCAACTTGGTTTAATTGAATAAATTCATTTAAGCAATCTGATTGATTTTATAGCATGCATTAAAATTCAACCAGTCAGAAAACTAGACTTAAACTAAGTAAAAAATCATACAAGATGGCCTGAACATTTGGTTACTCTATAAATCCGATTTGGCAACGACAAACTAAAAGCTTGAAATTTAAGAGACTCTTGAGAGGAAGGTAACCGGCGCGGCGGGCAGTTAATGCCTGAGGCATTCTCTGCCACCTAACCGTTAGAGCTCTATTATTTGGTCACTCAAATTAATGAGGATAAATGCCATGCCTCGGCTGGAATTGGACCTACGCCCTCCTGTTTACCAGGTGAACAACTTGACCACTACACCACCGAGGTAGGTACTTGAAATTATAATCTTTTAAGGCCGGAGGCCACAAAGCGAGTTTAAACTCCGTTTTTTAATTTCTCGGTTTAAGAAATCTGATTAGCTGAAAATTTTGAAATTTTTAAAAATTAACCGATCAAATTGCTTAATCCAAGAGTTAAACTTAAACCGAGTTTAAAATCGCTTAGTGTCCCCGGGCTCAATAAATCTCTTGAGAAAGAATTAAGGTCAAGGTTATTACGATCAAACCTTCGGCAAACTTCCCTCCCGCTCCAGCATTTCTTTCCACCAATCAAAATTCTTTACCGCGATGACCTTGGCTGCAACGTCCTTGACAAGGTCATTGACCTCGGCCTCTGTCCAAGGCACCGAGGTGAGGATGGCCACGCAACGAAACTAGGTATATCCAGTAATAAAAATTAGGATCTCTGAAAGGAGACAACAATAAATAAATGGAATATAAAAAGAAGAAAAGACAGACAAAAATGAGAAAAAAAAAAAAAAAAGAGTAGGTACCTAACCGAGGTTAGGACTCAAAACACCGCCAAATCTATACATATTATCAATAGCATTATCAGAAGTATTATTTTCGACCAACATTGTACCATTATTATTATCAATCATAGGATCATTATCACCCATCTCGTAACCAAGATTATCGAATTGGTTGTAAGAAGATTCTACCTGAAACGCATAAGAACTATGAGCATTACTAGCATTATTAATATTCAAATCTGATTTCTCCTGGTTATGAACACCACGAGCAGTTTCATTGCGAGTATCGGGATGGAAATTATTGAACTCGTTGATCAGCAACAGCACTGGTACTCTGACTTGGTTTCAACTTCTTTGCATCATTACTCACTTTTACATCATTGCTGTCTTATATTGAACTCGTTGATCAGCAACAGCACTGGTACTCTGACTTGGTTTCAACTTCTTTGCATCATTACTCACTTTTACATCATTGCTGTATCCTCTTCTCTTCGTAAACTTAAGGTACTCTGACTTGGTTTCAACTTCTTTGCATCATTACTCACTTTTACATCATTGCTGTATCCTCTTCTCTTCGTAAACTTATTCATATCATTCATTTCTTTGCTGAACTTCTTGGTGACATTATTAGCACTCACGTAGGGTAGAGGAGGTGGTACAAACTTTTCGATCGGTTCTACAGCATTAACTTGGTTCTTGCTACCTAGGGCGGGGAAGTCATCATTACGTGTGTTCTCAGAAGACTCCAAAACGGCAAAGCTATTCTGGGTCCTAACAGTATAGGAAGAACGGATAGAAGGTACCATTTGCGCCGCTTCTTGGAAGACTAAACCTCTCATACTCATCATTTCTTTGATTTTCTTCTGCCTGCTCATTTCGGGACATCTTTGTTCAGTAGGCTTATGATCACCTTTGCAATTCACACATCTAACATTCTCAGGAGCGCGACATGTATGTTGGTCTAACTTGGGTAAGTAACATACATTACATAGCACGGGGTTGTGACAGAACTTGCTCGTATGGCCGAACTTGGCGCACTGGTAACACTGGACTACTCTTTGAATGAATGGGGCACATTCAATCTTGCAATAGAACAAGAACCCATGGGACGGAATATCTGACCATCGAATATCACCTTGACACTTCGGCTTTTCACATAGGATACCTCTCGAGTAGGACTGACGACTTTTCTATTAAGTCTCTGCACGGACTTGACACGGAACTGTCTTGCATCAATGGATTCAAGTAGCAAGTTATCATCGAACATCTTCATCCACATCACGCCAGGGATACACGAACTCTGTGACATAAATGGAAAACAACGAAATGGGTTATGAGGTTATTTCTCATGATCCGTCTCATCAGGCCAAGCCTAGGTGGGCTAGTGAGTATTGTTGTAGTGAGTTCTGGCCATTTGGATAAGCCGCTAGTAGCGGCGGCGGTCCGGGATTTCACGCCTCCCGCAGGCGGAATTTTTATCTCTTGATGGGAATAATGTTCGCTTTCTCGGTACCGGAATTCATGGCTTTTCCCTAACTCTATATCGCTTCCTTCTCTTTACGATCGCGCGCGATTAAGAACCATAGGAGCGCGTTACATGCTCCCCTCTGTCAAACCTCTTTAAAAAAAAAAAAAAAGTCTCATCCCTCTCATTCATGACAATTTCATTCGCAGTGAAGGAAGAAGTGCATACAACCAGAATCTTGCTTCTATTCAATCTTCTAATCTCTACTACATCAGTCTTATTAGTGACGATTTCATTAATTAACATTCCACATTTCTGATTGCTGATGAAATTCGTAGGATTATCCGGAGAGCGTTTGCATTGCACAAGCACCCTGTAGCGATCGTAGACATGATTTTCCTGATACACTATAGTTTCCCTCTCCTTCCCCGCAGTATCACGCGTTCCACCTTTCTTATCGGGGGGATCCCCCTCCTGCCCCATCTCGTTCATGCTAACAGCTGATTAAAACATCTGTTTTAACGCCGTCAACACGAGAAAAGCGGGAGAAAATACCAAGTTATAAATTTGAATAAATAAAGTGACTGGCTAATATCCGGAAAATATTTTGGAAGAGTCCACTTGGAAAATAAGGGGTGTCCGACTTTGTCAAAAAAGTTCAAAGTTCGTAAAAAACCACTAAATCACTTGATTTACACGAAAATGATAGTCACACCTTGTAGATTACACCAAAAAAGAAGTCTATGCAAAAAATCACGTCAAAATAGGGGGTTTTTCCACTGGAAAACAATTTTTCAATGAAGAGCGAAGAAAAACGCACTTGTTTACTTCGCTGTAACCAGGGGAGTGTTGGATTTTAGGATCATTGAAATATTGGGGAAACCCTACAATGCTGCAGTGAGCACCAAAGTTGTGATATAATAACACAAAGAAACTGCATTTACAGAAACTGCATTTACATTTACATATTTATAGGGCAATTATTCCCAGGGAGTAAACGGAAAGATAGTCAAGGATGAGATTGGAAAAGGAAAAACTTTATTCCTCTAGAGGAAATGGAAAGATAGAGGACCAGTTTGGCAAGGTAACAAGAGAAAGAGATTTACATTATGTAAAAGTAAGTAGGTTACGTCCTTTTTACAAGAGTTCCTGAAGTTGAGCAACGTTGAGCGTGGTTGGTATCTGTAAAAGTGAACATAAATGGACAATCGCGTGTTGCTGGCTTTTCCACTCGGGCTGGGCGGGGTCAAAGTGAGCTACCCGCCCAGCTTGTCGCCAAATATACTGTAAAATCTTTGTCAAAAGACCTTAACAGTTATACAGTAACTTCCAACTGAGCAACTTCCATGGAATAAGTATGTTATTTTGTAAGTAGCGAATAAGTATGTTATTTTGTAAGTAGCGAATAAGTATGTTATTTTGCCTCATTCTCTCAACAGGATTCGAACCCGCGGACCTTCTATCAGCCGGCTTACAACTTACCTACTGTAACGTCATCGAGTTCTACCACGACAGGGATGGTCCAGCCTCTGGGTATTAGATAGCGGGTTAATTGACCCATGGTCACATAGGGCTCTACTTTGACCGTCTGAAACACAATAAGGGAAAAACGTTCAAATATAAATTTCCCTGCTGAAAATCTAAATCTATTTTCTTTTTTGAGAGAGAGAGAGAGGGGGGGGGGGGGTGGAAAAACAATAAGGGAAAAACGTTCAAATATAAATTTCCCTGCTGAAAATCTAAATCTATTTTCTTTTTTGAGAGAGAGAGAGGGGGGGGGGGGGGATGTAACAACGGAAGTCTTATCTTATCGTCCTATAATGGAAGAGATCCAGAGAAGAGGAAAGCCTTCTGATCCGAGAACGACCCTTTTCCGTTAAGTATAAAGGCCGGGAATCAAACCCTGGACGAGCGCTTACAAGGCAAGCGCGCTAAACTCCATGTTAATTAGGCTGCCTTTACAATAATTAATTCCATCTAAATCGGCATACTACTGCCCTTTCCACTAGGCACGAATTTCATTCATGTCCACTCACCTTCTTCTCCTCGTCCACACTCAGGATGGTATCCATCGCCTCCAGATCCACTGGAAACATGGACGACTTGTACTTGGGCTCTCTCAGTGACATACACTTCCACCCAGCGCGTCCTGTACACATCGGTATGGATTGGTCGGTTTTGATCCACTCACGAACCTGAGGGACGAAAAAGAAGAAGTAGCTTTGAATTATTGACCGTCATATTTGTAATTGAAAAGTCTGGCTGGGGAACATTAAACAGGGAGTAGACCAGCCTGAATTTCCCTTGCCAAAGAAATAGCAAGGGTTGAGTGTGAAGGGCATCCGCTCGTAAAATTTGTAGCCAAACCAAATATCAGACCAAAGCATTCACCCTAGTTAGCGCTGATTGAGAGGCTGACAAAAAACTACATGGGAAAAGGCGAAGAAAAAGAAGATTTGTAATTGAAAAATTAAAGTTACTCGACCTTGAAATTCACTTTGAGCTCGTGACCTTGACATTTGTCCTCGAAATAACTCACCTGACCATGAACTTCACTTTGAGCTTATGACCTTGAAATAATTGACCTGACCTTGAACTTCACTTTGAGCTCGTGACCTTGATATTCGTCCTTGAAATAACTCACCTGACCTTGAACATGTTTTACTTTGAGATCATGGCATACTGATTTGTCCTTGAAATATTCGGTGACCTGCTGTCGTATGAAGTGATAGATATCGTAGAAGAAAGTCAGGGGCAGAAGGAAGAAAATGACGAAAATCCAGCGGTACTTCTTGAGCAGGTGTTCTAGGAGAGATTCGGAAATCATGGTGCCTGAAATAAACCATATAAGTATTAAGTAAAATGTTTGAACAAAGTTTTAGTTGTATATTTGTAAACTATAAGACCTTGGTTAGATTGCGGGAGTAAAGTTACTTTTCAGTCTCATTCTGGCAGGATAAACAAGGTATATTCTATTCTTTTCTATAAAATGAAACTGCCTGAAGAAAGAATTTCATATAACCTTGGTCGGGATTGAACCCTCACACTGTTGATTACCAGGCCAGCGTCTTGACCCATTACACCGGATCTCGAACATCAGCTTTTCTCTGAGTTATGGAATTTACCATGAAACTACCGGTGTTGTTAATGCGCAAAGTGGGCTAACCTAAAAGGCGCGCTAAGCTCTACTTTTGGTATAACTTGCTCACTTCTAACCGTTGCTTTCTTTCTGAATTTTTCAATTATACCAAGTAATTTAATTTGAACTAGGTAGGTAATATCATTTCAATGTACTACTATGTGTATAAAACACGCTAATAAATTACCTACCTAGCTAAAACCTACCTAGCTAAAACTAAGGGAATATTCCACTGGGAAAACAAAACTTACCCACAGCAGCACACAAATACCTTGAAGTTGAATAATTGAACAGTCACAAAATTGAACAGTCACCAGTTACGCGCACCACTTGGCTACTCAAAAAAACTCTCAGTCTAAACAAAATCAGCAGGTACCTGAAGTAAACATCAATAATGGCAGTATGATTACGCCAGATAGTTAGACCAAATAAGTAACATTTAGGTACCAAGCAGTTACACCTACACACACCCAATTATCGGTGGTTAAGAAACAAAAGTGCCTAATGACCATTTTGCAAACTTTTCAGAAGAAGCAAAAATACTGATTACTGATAAGAGTGATAAGCCAGCCTAGTTAGCGTGGAGGGTAACGTGCCCATCTTGTAAGCGCTAGGCCGTGGGTTCGATTCCCGCCCGGGGCGGATTTTATCCTGATGGGATAATATTCGTCCTCGGAACGGCCGGCTTTCTCCAATCCTATCTTTCTTCTCTCTTCGATTTCGGGACGATAAGACCTTAGCATTTACAGTTCCCTCTGTCAAAGCTCTTGAAAAAAAAGAAGAAAAAAAAAAGTAGCGCTAATTTTTAAATTTAGTTAAGTCACCTATTTATACCTACACTATAATATCGATCTTTTTTCCCCCTTTCTTTCGAAGAAATGGTCAATAGGCACTGTCGTTCCTAAACGCCGATAATCACATGCAGGTAAACCGCAGACATTGTATCAGGCCCATCGCACATTGAAAGCATGGTAACACGATTTGTAGTATCAGGCACATCGCACATTGGAAGCGTAGTCGTACGATTTGTAGGATCAGGCACATCGCACATTGAAAGCATGGTCGCACGATTTATAGGATCAGACACATCGCACGTTGGAAGCGTAGTCGCACGATTTATAGGATCAGACACATCGCACATTGAAAGCATGGTCGCACGATTTATAGGATCACGTTTTCACACAACACGAATATGGAAGAATACAAAAAAAGGATATCAAACCAAGAAAACACACAATCCACCTTACTTGTCACTCGGATCTTACAAGACTGCGAGGAAATGTAAATACATAGTAAATTTATGTAAATAAGACAGATATTATAAATCTGATTTATAAGGTGCCAAGTGACAGGGTGTGTTAAACTGTAACTGCTAAGGTCTTATCGTTCCAAAAACGAAGAGAGAAGGAAGACAGGATAGGAGAAACCCAGCCGTTCCGAGAACGGACCTTATCTGTTTAGGATAAAGTCCGTCCTGGGCGGGAATCGGTCCCGCGACCTAGCGCTTACAAGGCAGGCGCGCTACTCTACAAGCTAACTAGGCTGGCTTTTTTTTGCTAGTTATAAGTTAAGTTATCTAGGGCCTAGATTAAGCAATCATGACGTTGTACTATTTTGTATATAATGTACAATAAAAATTATAATAAATAAATAAATAGATAGTTGACATGCGTAAATTGAGAAAGGCGTTATTAATAAAATTAGTGAGTAAACGATATGTCTCCCAATTTGGTTTTGCAATAGATGATTGCGTGTGTACGCGATATTTGCGCAAATTTCACGCGTTTAGGCCTGAAATTTGCGCAAATATCCCGTACACACGCAACGATTTGTCGAAAGACCAGGTTGGAATACCAAGTTGAGGAACATAAAGCACCAACTGTACCGGACAAAAGGATATACTTTTAATCTTTGTAGTTTGTTTCAGTTTTCAGGCATCCTATACCCAAGTCCGATGATTTTAGATGACGAGATTGGAACTGTATACAGGGTGCTTAAAAATTTAAAGAAAAAAAAATGAGCACTCTGTACGTCACCAAGTTTTTCAGTTTGTTATTTGAAGGCACTTGACAAAGGGACATGTTTTTTAATCTATTTAATTTAATCTGATCTGATCTGGTGAAAACAATCCTTAACAAATATGACTTTAGACTCTCTAGCAGATTTAGTTAATAGTTAATTTCTAACATTTTGTTTGTTCAGGCCTTGTAGAGAAAAAGTCAATACCAAGATCAATAAAAGAAAAATGGGATAAATGTACTAGTAAACAGTACAGAAAGCACAAATAACGTAGAAGTAATTTTCACACAAAATTTTTGGACCACCTTGTGGTCTGCTAATTTATCTACTAAGTATTATAATGAACTGATATCAAATATAGAAGTAGTTATAACAATAATAATTACACTTCATAAGATGAGAGTCTTATCAAAATCAACCGAGAGTGGAGATAAGGTTTCTCGCACATTGAAAGCGTGGTCGCACGATTTGTAGGATCAGGCACATCGCACATTGAAAGCATGGTCGCACGATTTATAGGATCAGGCACATCGCACATTGAAAGAAAGGCCGGAGGCCACAAAGCGAGTTCAAACTCCGTTTAACTTTTAATCTCGGTTTAAGAAATCTGATTAGCTGACATTTTTGAAAATTTTAAAAACAACCAATCAGATTGTTTTCCGTAGTCCGTAATCCGAGAGTTAAACTTAAACCGAGTTTAAACTCGCTTCGTGTCCCCGGGCTCAATAAATCTCTTGAGAAAGAATTAAGGTCAAGGTTATTGCGATCAAACCTTCGGCAAACTTCCCTCCCGCTCCAGCATTTCTTTCCACCAATCCAAATTCTTCACCGCGATGACCTTGGCTGCAACGTCCTTGACAAGGTCATTGACCTCGGCCTCTGTCCAAGGCACCGAGGTGAGGATGGCCACGCAACGCTCCGTGTTGTGGGCCGTGAGGCAGGTTAGCGCGCGGCCTATAGAGGTGCGAAGGGGGGAGGGTGAGCGGCAGGCGGCATGTTGCAGGCCGACCTCCAGAATATCCAGCAGGGAGACGATGCAGAGGAGGGAGGAGGCGCGGGGCATGGCTTTCCCAATCATACCTGGAACATGGGGAGGAAAACAGGTGAATTTTTATTTTATTTGTCCATTAAGTAGTGAACGGAAGAGAAGAGTGAATGAAAAGATCAGTGGATGGGGGAACTTCTTTTAGAGAACCCTGCCAATTGAAGTCTGCCCTATCAATTACTGAATCAAGGGAAAGCGTCTCAAAATCAAGAGAGAAAAATTAAACTAATTAAAATAAGTCAACTTACCCATGAGTTCAGCGCAGGAGGCAGCAACACTGATTGCTCCACAATCCAAACTACTTCTGAACAGTGTTGCCAAGTTCCTCTCCACGACAACACTGTACAAGTCTGGCGCCGGACGCCAATGTTTAGCCAACAGCACCAGCGCCCTCTGTACACAACCGCTGAAACTCGACGATTCCGCTCCCTGGTGGTGAGAATTGGAACGAGGGTTTCGCTGCCACGGGTTAGAGCAGCAGGAGTGTTTACTCTTCAACATATTCATCAACTCTGCTAGTAGACCGGCAAGTGTGAACTGTTCCTGATATCTGTACTTTGTTCTCAACTGCTGCTTTGTCTTCACGAAGACATTCTGGTCATCAAGGAAACTCCCCTGGCTTGATGTCTGCTGGTTGAGCAGGATACAACTCATTACTTTAACTAGGACACAGCGACTGGCTACAGGATACACAGTAGGCCATCGTGTGATCAAAGCGTCTAGTATATTGAGAGAGCGTTTCCTATGGAAGTAGATGGTATCGTAGAGGAATGTCATAACAGATGCTGGATCATTACGCCAGCGACACAAGCCTACATAGAGTTGTGTCAATGCATACAGGATAGATAGGAGTGTGGTCTCACTATGCAGGACCAGTGTCTCATGCAGGGTCTTCATAAACGTGGGTAGGAACTCAGGCCGTGTTGTGTTTAGCTGTATAATCAGACAGAACACTTTGGTTTGAATGTTTGTCACCGCTTTGGGATTGTCTACCAGCTGTTTGTTATCGTACAACGCGATGATTCGTTTGGATAAAGTATCCAGCGGGTAATCTTCCAGCTCTTTGACAAACGCTTTGATTTTCCTATCGAACACGTTCTTATCATTCGGTTGCATGGCGTAGTACAGCAGGTTCAGTTTTTTCGTCACCGTTTTAGTTTTGATCTGATTGGTTGGTGTCACATCGGGTTTGGACATTTCGGATTGTAGATGTTCAATTGAGCGTTGAATGAGTGTATAGGACTTGGGTTCATCTTTGTCTTTAGGTGTGTTAACCGTGCTCTTCAATGTACCACTGGTTTCAAGCTCAGTTCTAAGTTTCTTGCTTTCATCAGAACTCACATATTCAGGGTCTTCACATTTACGTTTGTTAGCACCATATGAAGGAGAATTGCGTGTGTTGTAGAAGGATAATGTTGGAAGAACAATCTTTTCCGTGGGTTTGGTAGCATTCGCCTGATGAACAGAATTCTCCAAAGGTCCGTTGACCTTAGGAGGGCTATTGTTGACGAAACTAGTGTTCAAGTTATTTGGTGGTCTAGATACCATATTGTCACTATTAGAGGTGACATTATTTGATGGTCTAGAAACCGTGTTAGTATTACTGAAGTTATTTGGTGGTCTAAATACCGTGCTTTCTTTTTCAAAAGGAGCAGTAATGTCCGAAGATCTCTTCTGTCCATAGAAGCTAAAAGTTTGGTTTCCAACAAGAGTCGGTTCTGGATTATTGTTATAGGACACTTGATTGGAAATATCTGTAGGACTAGCTTGAACTGGTTTGACGGCATCTTGAATGTCTACTTTGTTTAGACTTGGAGGGCTCATTTCATTCGACTTGAGTCCATGAACACCTAAATTCATGTTGGTTTTCTCCCCAGGTCGAGTATTGTGAGCCAAATTACTCATTGGAGTTATGTTATAAATTGGTAAATTGTGTGTGGAACGGATCTTTGCCAAGCGGTTTTGAATACATTTGGGAAATATTGAGGGAGGTGACTGCAAAGATTGGCAAGGTGTTTCATTGGATGTCAACAGGTTTGAAGGAGACTTCAATCCACTAGATGTTGTGGATGTCAAGCTGGTTGTGTCATCTGATTTGTTAGGACTCAAGTCATTATTCATTTTATTGGGACTAGTAGACTCTTTGTCTGGGACGTGTACATTAGGGAAGCTTGTGCTTTGCTCAGGAACAATTCCTTTGTTTTGGATTTGATCTTCTTTGTGAAGACTGTTTTCCATTATTTTGCTGACGAAGTTTAATTTTTCATCCTTTCTTTGAGATCTGTTGGGTGACTTTTCCACTCCTCCTTCTTTCTCCACAAGTGGCTGTGTCATATCTGTTATATTCGGAATAGGTACTGGCATTTGGTTTAATTCTTCTCCCTCTTTCCTAGGCAAGCTGATCGATTTTTCTACTACTTCTTCTTTATCTGCAAGTGGTTGTGTCATATCTGGAACAGGTACTTTATCTTCACATGTAGTTTGCGAGCTCAATTGTTCAGATACTTCACTATCTGCATCTTTTGGTTCCCTAACATCTTGTAAGTCATCTTCCATCTCCATAACCAAACAATCTGTTTCTTCCATCTCTTCAACTTCTTCCTTCGCAATAGTAGAGTTGTTATACCCATTGTAGTTCTTGAATCCAGTTCCATTTTCTCTACACTGAGGTGGAGTAGCAGGGAGAGCGTCAATGAATGGAAACTTCTTGTTGAATCCCTCCATTCCCATTCTTCGGAGAATTCTATTGACTTTCTTACTATTCACGATTGTATGAGGAGGTTTCTGTACTGTGGCTGGTTTGACCAGGTTCAAGTTACAATTGTAACTTTGGATGATTCTGTTTTGTTGCATTAAGTTGTCAGTTTTGACAATAGGTAGTATAGTATTCTTTGTCGAAGCTTTATTGACTGTATGGTTTAGAATGTTTTGGCCATTTTCATTTGTAGAGACATCCTCGGGGACTGTATCCTTTTTATTAGCAAGTACTTTCTCATTTTTAGTATTCAAAATGTTTTTGTTCGATCTGATCTTGTGGACTGTAGGGATTGGGATGTGTTTATAAGGTGCTTTAAACAGAGATTGTGTATTATTTCTAGTTGGTATGTCATTGACCTTTGGATTTTTGTCGGTCTCAGGCCTGTACTTCACTTTACCATTACTGTGTGAGTCATCCTGTGAACCACTGCTAACAAATAGCACAGGTTTAGACATAATAGTTCCAGATATTTTGTTAAATTTGTCAACAGACAAAAGGTTTCGATGGAGTTTGACACTTCTCGGAACTTTAAATACGTGTTCATCACTTCTAACTTCATCTCCATTACTTTCCTGGACTTTATTTGCATCTGTATTGGTATCACATTTACTTTGATCTTCTTTACCAACAATAACTTTTTCATTTGCTAGTTCTACATGTTCTTTTCGACTACTGGGAGTACTTGGCGATTCCTTACTGGATTCAACACTAGTCTCAATATTTCTGCTATCGGCCAATTCTTTCCTAGGGACTGCTCGTGTGAGTCATCCTGTGAACCACTGCTAACAAACAGCACAGGTTTAGACATAATAGTTCCAGATATTTTGTTAAATTTGTCAACAGACAAAAGGTTTCGATGAACTTTGACACTTCTCGGAACTTTAAATACGTGTTCATCACTTCTAACTTCATCTCCATTAATTTCCTGGACTTTATTTGTATCTGTATTGGTATCACATTTACTTTGATCTTCTTTACCAACAATAACTTTTTCATTTGCTAGTTCCACATGTTCTTTTCCACTACTGGGAGTACTTGGCGATTCCTTACTGGATTCAACACTAGTCTCAATATTTCTGCTATCGGCCAATTCTTTCCTAGGGACTGCTGTTTCATTGGTAGTGTTAGATACCTCTTTCAAGCGTCCAATCTTGAACTTTCTCCCGGTACTTAACTGCAGAACAGGACTTGGATCAGATATCTTCGAAGATTGTTCCTCAAGAACTGAAACTGGTTCAGGTATTTTCGGGGCATCTGTTTCTAATTTTTTATCATTCTGAGGTGACATAGGTTGAGCTGTCGATGGAGCAGATTTATCTGGTGTTTTCTTTGATTCCAAAGGATAGCTAACAGCCTTCTCTGGAGGAGACAGCGCCTTGTTTTCATCACTGACTTTGGATACTGTATCAAGTGTATCACTGGATACTTTGGACACGGCATCACCACCGACTTTAGATAGGGCAATTCGAGTTCTCTTCAAACATCGCACATCTTGTACCATGCTGTCATTGCATTCTACATCTTCTTTATTGCTTTCTGTAATTTCTACACGACTTTCCAATAGAGTTCTTTCAAGATTACCTGATTTGTCGTTGTCTACCATTTCTTCTTTCTCAGGTTCTATTTGTTTCACGAGATTTTTCTCTGTGTCTATTCCACTAGATTTATCAGTTATCTCTGATAATGTTTCAACAGAAGCATCAATATCGTTTATTTCCATAGATTCATCAAGATCATCAACACTTTCAATTTCATTGCTAGCACTTGGAACAACTTGATCTTTTCCATTATAGTCACTAGAATTCGGTTTGTCTTTACTGTTTTTATCAGACTTATCTTCGAAACTAATCTTATCCTTGTCACCATCTGGCATTGCCTCTCCTAATAAACTATTGTCCGCCTTCTTATTACGTCCTCTTCTTGTTTTTTCTGAATATTTAACATCTTCTTTGTTCTCCGCTAGCACTTGGAACAACTTGATCTTTTCCATTATAGTCACTAGAATTCGGTTTGTCTTTACTGTTTTTATCACACTTATCTTCGAAACTAATCTTATCCTTGTCACCATCTGACATTGCCTCTCCTAATAAACTATTGTCCGCCTTCTTATTACGTCCTCTTCTTGTTTTTTCTGAATATTTAACATCTTCTTTGTTCTCCATGACGGATAGACTTCTTCGTGTTACTCTTCTAGGTATTTCATCACTATCGGCAAGTGGTATTTCCGTTTCTTCAGAGGACTTCTTTGTTCCAACGTCACTTGAGCTTCTTTGTCTCAAATTATCTACTTCAGGAATAGATACTGCCTTGTGCGTGGATTTTGATCTCGTTCTTGGTAACCTTTCTTCTTCGATGGTGCGTGATTTTCGTGACTTCTTGTTGTCAGAGGGGGTACCTTTCAAATTGGACTCGGTGTTTTGGGTCTGAGGTGACTTCCTAGTTACAGGACTGGATATCTCTTCTGCATTCCGTTTTGAGTTTCTTCTACTCCTTCTCAAAGAGGGCGTTTTGCATTCATCATCTTCTACTTGTGAATTACAATCATCTTCATCATCTTGGGCATTTTCTTCAGAATCTTTCACGAGCTTTTTGTTGGTTTCGTTATATACAGCTTCGAGTGATTCATATTTCTCTTTCTCAAGTTCTGTATTGCTGATATCTTTATCACAATCAAATGCATTAGGAATTACATCATTTTCTAGTTTATCTGCTTCGTTATTTGGAACTAGACTGTTGGATCTGGATCGCGTTTGTTTCTTGCAGGGTGAAGCCAGAAGATCAAAGTTCGAAATGAGTTCAACATTTTGCATCACTTCAATGTCTTTGAATATCTGTAACACGTGTTCGTGTCGTTCCTTGTCGATTTTCAAAAGTTCCTTGACATTTTCTTCGGTGTTCTCATCAGCTTTGTCTACAAGATCAGTACTTTCACAATCACTGTCTGAGAGGTTGGAAATTTCAAAGTCTGTGCTGGTAGAGTCAATAAGATTGTTTTCTGAATTGACACAGCTAGTTTCTGAACGAATAGAACTGGTTTCTGTACTTTTGTTTCTAGTTGATCTACGTCTTGGCGATTTTCCAGAAGACTTAGTACTACCGACATTATCCTTGAGAGCTTTGTCAATTGATTTACGAGATTTTCTCAACACACGCAACTTTTCCAAGCTGTCATCTTCTGAGCTCATTTCAGACGTTCCATTTTTCTTTTCTTTTGCAACCACAGTAGCACTTTCTGCGTCAGTTTCATCATCGCCTATAGACTTTTTAGAGCTCCTTCTCTTCACACTTCGTGATACACGTTTCTTCTTCTCCTTCACACAATTCTCTTCTTCACAGAGACTCATTTCTATTTGTTTGGCCGCTTTGGCAATTTCCCTTGCAATCTCCTGTTTTGTTTCCTTCTTTCCCGGTGGTGTCTTTGAAGGTGAAAACAAACTCTGCTTATACGAACCAAAGAAATGTTTTTTAGCTTCTGGACTATGATTAGCTTGAACAGTTTGCTTTGGAAGGGCTTGATCCTTTTCTGCACTTGTAACTCCAGGTAATTGTTTTATAGGTTTTTCATCTTCAAAATTCTCAAGGACAGGAAGGTGTAGTAACTCTGCAGAAGCATGTTTGGGACTGGCTACTTCACTTGCTATAGTTATCTCCTGGATATCACTGCTCTTCCCTTCATCACTATTATCACAATCGATTTTGTTACTTTCACACATGCCATTTGGCCCGACAAGATCAAATGTACTTTGTACATTATCACTGGATGGTTTCTTGTTCCGCTCACCAATTTCAACCATATCACTGTCAAGTTCACCTCTTTTTGGTGACGACTTGCCTTTATCACTTTGTAATTCCCTAGTTTCCTTGACTTTGTCACTTGCTAAATCACCAAGGTCTTTACTTTTGTGTTTATTGGTTTCTAATTTACAAGTGTTTTTTATAGAGGTCTCTCGATCACTTTCAACATCACTATCCCGATCATCAGCTCCATCAACAATTTCATCATCCGAACTATCACAAGACATTGACCAAGAGGTTGCGACTTTCTCAGAACTAAGTTTCTGACTTGGTTCATAGCTGGAATGAGGTGGAGATGGTTGAACCAATGGTGAAGTAATGGAAGACCTGGTGGTGGGGGTTGATGAGGATGAAGTTGAAGGGTTTGACTGTGACTGAGCCGGAAGAGGGGAGAGCACACAATCCCCGTCCGGTGTGAAGGTAAATGTGAACTCTGGGGTAACAAAATAGTGAGAAAAGTTGGTTAAAGTTTAATAAAATAAAAATTAAAGTTAAGGGAAATGAAAACTATTGGAAAATGTTTTTAATATGGTCCATTGATGTGACATTGGAACATTTTCCCATTATAACCTGTTTTTTTTTTTTTTTTTTTTTTTTTTTTTTTTTTTTTTTTCCAAGCTGTCATCTTCTGAGCTCATTTCAGACGTTCCATTTTTCTTTTCTTTTGCAACCACAGTAGCACTTTCTGCGTCAGTTTCATCATCGCCTATAGACTTTTTAGAGCTCCTTCTCTTCACACTTCGTGATACACGTTTCTTCTTCTCCTTCACACAATTCTCTCATCTTCTGAGCTTATTTCAGACGTTCCATTTTTCTTTTCTTTTGCAACCACAGTAGCACTTTCTGCTTCAGTTTCATCATCGCCTATAGACTTTTTAGAGCTCCTTCTCTTCACACTTCGTGATACACGTTTCTTCTTCTCCTTCACACAATTCTCTTCTTCACAGAGACTCATTTCTATTTGTTTGGCCGCTTTGGCAATTTCCCTTGCAATCTCCTGTTTTGTTTCCTTCTTTCCCGGTGGTGTCTTTGAAGGTGAAAACAAACTCTGCTTATACGAACCAAAGAAATGTTTTTTAGCTTCTGGACTATGATTAGCTTGAACAGTTTGCTTTGGAAGGGCTTGATCCTTTTCTGCACTCGTAACTCCGGGTAATTGTTTTGTAGGTTTTTCATCTTCAAAATTCTCAAGGACAGGAAGGTGTAGTAACTCTGCAGAAGCATGTTTGGGACTTGCTACTTCACTTGCTACAGTTATCTCCTGGATATCACTGCTCTTCCCTTCATCACTATTATCACAATCGATTTTGTTACTTTCACACATGTCATTTGGCCCGACATGTAACTCCAGGTAATTGTTTTATAGGTTTTTCATCTTCAAAATTCTCAAGGACAGGAAGGTGTAGTAACTCTGCAGAAGCATGTTTGGGACTGGCTACTTCACTTGCTATAGTTATCTCCTGGATATCACTGCTCTTCCCTTCATCACTATTATCACAATCGATTTTGTTACTTTCACACATGTCATTTGGCTCAACAAGATCAAATGTACTTTGTACATTATCACTGGATGGTTTCTTGCTCCGCTCACCAATTTCAACCATATCACTGTCAAGTTCACCTCTTTTTGGTGACGACTTGCCTTTATCACTTTGTAATTCCCTAGTTTCCTTGACTTTGTCACTTGCTAAATCACCAAGGTCTTTACTTTTGTGTTTATTGGTTTCTAATTTACAAGTGTTTTTTATAGAGGTCTCTCGATCACTTTCAACATCACTATCCCGATCATCAGCTCCATCAACAATTTCATCATCCGAACTATCACAAGACATTGACCAAGAGGTTGCGACTTTCTCAGAACTAAGTTTCTGACTTGGTTCATAGCTGGAATGAGGTGGAGATGGTTGAACCAATGGTGAAGTAATGGAAGACCTGGTGGTGGGGGTTGATGAGGATGAAGTTGAAGGGTTTGACTGTGACTGAGCCGGAAGAGGGGAGAGCACACAATCCCCGTCCGGTGTGAAGGTAAATGTGATGGACCCAAGTACCTACTTTAATTTGTACAGGTTTTTCGGGTTCACAAGTTTCATAGAAAGGAAAAAGAACTTACGAGTGTTAGGTTCCTCAGAGGATTGAGGAGTATTGTAAGGAGTAGACCAAGGACCTGTGAACACAAAGCAGGGAAAACAAAATGAAAATTCATTCGAAATTTGAGAAAAGGGACAGTAACTATAAGATGATTCTTGTATAAATCCAACCGATAACTTTTTAACACATACAACCATCAGAAATACTTAAATCAGTTTAGTCCTACTTACTTGCAGTTCCACTGCTATAACCAGAAGATACACTGTGAGGACTGACTATGCCCTTATTATCCGCACCTGAAATTAAATAAAAGGAAAATAGGTATTATGTGTCCCTCAGATAATGTTTTAGTTCAAAAGGTGTCAGCCACAAAGATCAAACTAAAGCACTACTATCAGAAGATGTTGCATTGCCATTTATCTTTTCTCTATAGGTGGCTACTGTTTGAAACTTGTTTAAATCTCCGAATAAACCTAACACCCAAGTTAAGTACCTGGATCACAGTGGACTGATCCAGTGCTTTGGCAATCTTGGAGCTGTCAACAACACAACATTAGCAACAACCCAATGCAACCCTGCTTGATAAATTCATACAATGTCAGGGTTTTTTTTTTTTTTTTTTTTTTTTTTTTTGCATTAAAGTAGGTATTTTCGGGGCATCTGTTTCTAATTTTTTATCATTCTGAGGTGACATAGGTTGAGCTGTCGATGGAGCAGTGTTGGGAGCAGATTTATCTGGTGTTTCCTTCGATTCCAAAGGATAGCTAACAGCCTTCTCTGGAGGAGACAGCGCCTTGTTTTCATCACTGACTTTGGATACTGTATCAAGTGTATCACTGGATACTTTGGACACGGCATCACCACCGACTTTAGATAGGGCAATTCGAGTTCTCTTCAAACATCGCACATCTTGTACCATGCTGTCATTGCATTCTACATCTTCTTTATTGCTTTCTGTAATTTCTACACGACTTTCGAATAGAGTTCTTTCAAGATTACTTGATTTGTCGTCGTCTACCATTTCTTCTTTCTCAGGTTCTATTTGTTTCACGAGATTTTTCTCTGTGTCTATTCCACTAGATTTATCAGTTATCTCTGATAATGTTTCAACAGAAGCATCAATATCGTTTATTTCCATAGATTCATCAAGATCATCAACACTTTCAATTTCATTGCTAGCACTTCACAAAGAGTGGTTCTTTTTCAAAGAAATGAACTAGATTATTCAGGATCCTCATACAGCTCTTTGTGGAATTTGGATCTGTAAGAAAAAGCAAAGATTTTGTATTAGGACTACGTGATTTGAGAACTATTTAATTCTTTGATTAGATCAAGCCATGATTCATTGAACCAAGTTCTTGCTTTTTCACAAAATTATAATTTGTTTGTTCTAACTTTCAAATAGTAGAACTAGGTTTCGTTCTCAGTCCCCTAGACCCTAGACAAATTTTATAATAAACAAATAAAGTTGGTTCTTGTAAAGGCTGACTTTCTCTTATCAGTTTTCCATCCCTCATCTATTTCAGAATAACAAGACCACCATTGTTACAATGGAGGAGTTGCAATTGGGAGAATATTATTAATAAAAGGTCGATTCCTACATACAAAGTGTGAAAAATCCAAATCTGAGGTCAAAACTAGGAAAAAGTAACTTTAAAGGGTGGAAATTTTAATTTTTAATTGCTGTGCTAATGAAAAAGTTCGAAGAGTTGTGACATCAGATTTCACGTCAAAATGCACAGAAACGCTTGCACACAAACAAACGAAGCGGGAGTCATGAATTACGTCCGACTACGGGAGCGTATACAGTGACGTCAAAGTTTACAATTTACCGGTATTTTTTAAATTGATTTACCTCGGGATCTAGAAGTCGTAGAAGAAAAAAATTCCATTGGTCCTCATGTTTCCTGCTCTATGACTTTAAAACATCACCCAAGTAAGCGCAACTGATCTATTCCATCAGTCAAAGTTAACTTCTTAAAAGGTTCACTTACCTGATGATTCCAATCTACGCAAAGCTTTCTTCACTCCGGTTTCCACTCTGTTATGATATGAGTGAGCATCATTGAGCATTCTCATCTCAAGCTCTATCTTCTTGTTTCTCATCAAAGCTTTTGTGACGAGCAGTTTAGTTGATGCCAAGGATTCTGAAATTAGATAAAAACAGGAGAGATTGGATTTAGATTATTTTACTTTTCTTCCTTTTAGGGATAAGCTATTCAGTTTACAGCAGAGTCACAACTTTGGGTTGGAGTTGTGTGTTTTTTGGGGTCTTTTTTGTAAGAAAGGAGAAGAAATCAAAGTTGAATACATATATTAAGGTTCTATAATTTCTCTTACCCGTCAAAGTCCTCTTGTTATGTTCTAGCTCATCAACTTTGGCAATCAGTTGCTTCACGTACATTTTGTTTCCTTCCAATTCAAGGCTCTTTGTTTCCAACTCTTGCTTGGCAGCTCTGGCAATCTCTGTGGCTCTAATGTAATTCTGTAAAAAAATTAACAAGACATGAAAAATAGGTCAAACTATAATTTAGGTAAGAGATTTCTGTAGGAAAGTTGGTTTTGTAGCTATAAAATCAAGTTAGACAGCACAAATGATCTGCTGTCCAGTGTTGAAAAAAGTGCCTAAAGGGAGAAAGAGGAAAAAAATCAAGTTAGACACAACTAACTAGATTTTCAAAGGAAATCTCAGATAGGTAATGTTGTGACAAAGCATTATAAGCTAGATACACATAAGTAGGTAGTTATGATGCCAAAATAAAAAAGAAAAAAAAAATCAGGATCCATAGTGTTGAAAAAAGTGCCTAAAGGGAGAAAGAGGAAAAAAATCAAGTCAGACACAACTAACTAGATTTTCAAAGGAAAACTCAGATAGGTAATGTTGTGACAAAGCATTATAAGCTAGATACATATAGGTACTTATGATGCCAAAATTAAAAAAGAAAGAAAAAAAATCAGGATTTAAGTAAAATAGTTTCTTTTCAATGTTTTTGTCATACCTGTATCTCAGCAGTTTTATTGATGTAGAGTGCACTGCACTCATCAATCTGCTTGGGTACATTCCTGAGAACCGATTCTTTGGTGGTGTTCTTGACTTTGATTGCAAGTTCTTTGATTTTGATCTTTTCCTTCTTGTAGTCTTCACTGGAAACAAAATAGAAAAGGCTCCATATTAATCAGTGGTTTCATTCCTACAAAATAAATACTGCAGTGAAACTGATAAATTATTATTGATCTTATTTAAGTATTTGAAATTTACACCTAAATAAAAGTGCCAACAAGCTTAAGAATATGTGAATACTTTGTCAATTAAGTTTGGTATGCCATTATTTATTTAAAAACTAATTTAATTTCCACTTACTCTTTGGACTTGATGTAATCCAAGGTATGTTCTATCAGTTGTTCTTTGTGTTTCTTGGAGGCATTTAACACATTCAGCAATTGTACAATCTTCTTATTTTGAGTGGTCAATTTTTCAACTTCCTGAAATTCAAAGCAAAGTGGCTTGTCAAATATGTGTATTATACAATAAAGGGGTAGAAAGTACAGATATTTCTCGATATTTACATTTCAATTCAAAGTTCAAGTTTCAATGGAACAATAGTTCAATCCTCTTGAGTTACTGATAAGGTCCTACATTCAATCGGGTGGAAACAGATTTGTGTTTTCCATGTTAGGACTTTGGGAGCAACCCAAATTTCTACCTGGTTATTTTGAGTTCTCCTTAGGTCTATTTAAAATGGGCCTATAGGTAGTCAGTCTGCCTGCCTGCTTACATAACCAAAGTTTGTCAGATTGACTACCTAGCTCTGTTGATTTGAATCCCCATTTTCTAACCTCAAAATTTCCCAACTTTCAAGTTCTTTTCCTGATCAAGTTTCAGTATCTGTGGATGTTCTATTACTTGGGCATCCAGGGGAAGATTTATAAACAGATATTATCTGTTGTTTTAAAGGAAATCATTTGAATGGGCTGATTTTCATGACGTCCAAAAACGTATTTCCAGGACCCTTCCGCGGGCCAACTTTCTCAGATGATTTCTAAACAAATTCTGGTACTTACCGATGAAAGTTGAACACAACGATCGCAAGCCATCTTCACAGTTCTTTTGTCAGTACATTTGGACTTTTACTTTTCGAGGAAAGCCTAGGAAAATCGAGCTTTTCCAAAAACTTTTCTCCCGCATTTTGGTCAAAATTTCCAAAACCCAACCAAACACAATTTTTTCCATTTTTCTCTAAACAAAAAAAAAATTGTGCTCGTTGAAAAACCAAGGAGGTTGATTGGACTCGACCCCACCACCTGCTCAAAAACAAAAATTGAAGCCGACTTATTTTTACATACGGCGGCCATCTTTTTTACTTTCGATTACCTTAAAATCTTTAACATGGGAACACTTGAGAAGAAAATTATTCATTTGAAGTCATCACTAGGCAGCAAATAACGTTATATCTCTAGTTCCTATCCAAAGTTAACAAAATAGAAATTTAAAACATTGGAAATATGAATATTAAAGTCAGATGTTATTTTGAGGAATGAGAAAAAAATCAACACAAGTACAAGTGGTTAGGTTCTAAATACAAAATACAGAAATAGATATTTAATATTAATATTTACAATATAGGTGCACAGGGAAGTACCTGCCAACCCTGTGCTAAACAAATACAATCCCTATTTAAGTTCCTAAAACTTTCTAGTTCTAGTTAAATTAGCAAAAACTTCTTAGGGCCGGTTTCTAACATCGTAACCAATTGCCAAGATCAAGAATATTAACCCAACCTTATGATCCAATTTCACAAGGATATTCTGCCTTGAAATCTACTATCTCAATAAAGAAACATGGCAAATCCACTATCTGATTTCAGAACTCCCCAGCCTTCAGTCAATTCTATTTCACCATTTGTTCCCCATTATCCCTTCCTCCCATTAGTAAAAAGAAAAAAAAAGGGTCTAAACAAATACAAAAATGCACAAAGAACAGTGGTACAACATTCAGACTATCTACGAGTAGACCACACCTCCACTTGAATACTCTATCCTTGTCTGTGGCAGAACAAATGACAGCCAATCAGACGAGTGAGAAGGTAAGAGGCCCATTGACTGACACTTGTAGAGAGCAAGAACTATGTTGACAATGTTCCCAATGAAATAGATGAACTTCTGCCCAAGGACCTGGTGACCTTCAATCATTTTGAAACCTGAAATGACAATGGACCTTGTAAACTTGATGTCATGGGGATACAAATTTATTCCAGGCATATGTTATTTTTGTTTGTTTTTAATACCCATCAATATTTTCTACCAAGAGATTTTTTTTAAGAGCTTTCACAAGAGAAAATTATATTTCATCAAAATAACGAATGTCAGGCCAAGACCACACTTATCACTTACTTGATGATAGTGTAAACAAGGCTTTAATAGGTCTCACAATCAACATGCCAACCATCATGATTGGAAAGATGGAAATAGAATTCCCCGCCATGTACATGATCACTATGTTCATTGGAACCTGGTAACAAACAAACATATAATTATAATACATTCAAGAGATCAATACTTTTAGGAACCTAATTTTAGTACATTCATACCTTTGCTGTTAGAAATCTAACTATAAAAATCTGTCTGTAAGAGCACCTACAAGCTGTTATTACCAGAAGATGGAAATTGAATTCCCGGCCATGTACATGATCACTATGTTCATTGGAACCTGGTAACAAACAAACAAACATATAATTATAATACATTCAAGAGATCAATACTTTTAGGGACCTAATTTTAGTACATTCATACCTTTGCTGTTAGAAATCTAACTATAAAAATCTGTCTGTAAGAGCACCTACAAGCTGTTATTACCAGGTAGGACACTGCAAAGAACTGAGAGTGAAAAGCTGAAAAATACTCTTTATTTCTATTCCACTCTGTATTTAAACAAAGCCTAGTTTTGTTTTAATTAGAACTCATTGTTTAGTAAAGTAAATAAGATTGAGTATCAACCTGTTTGATAGGTGCCAGAGCAACTTCCCAGCATTTCTTTATGGAGGACACTGCAAAAAACTGAGAGTGAAAAGCTGAAAAATACTCTTTATTTCTATTCCACTCTGTATTTGAACAAAGCCACATTTTGTTTTTATTAGAACTCATTGTTTAGTAAAGTAAATAAGATTGAGCATCAACCTGTTTGATAGGTGCCAGAGCAACTTCCCAGCATTTCTTTATGAGCAAGTTGCCATCGGTTTGATTGGTCACATCTGATTGTACGGAATTATTGATGGGACAATAGCCGGGAGGTGCTGGTAGGTCTGATTTTGCCCTGGAAAGAAAACACAGTTAGTAATTAATACTGCCAGATGCCAGCTTAGAAAGTAGTACATCTGCCTTGTAAGCAAGTCTGATTTTGCCCTGGAAAGAAAACACAGTTAGTAATTAATACTGCCAGATGCCAGCTTAGAAAGTAGTACATCTGCCTTGTAAGCACTAAGTCAATACTTCTCAAAGTTGTTGCCACAATAGCATACTTTTCAAGAGTCCAATCTTTCCATTTCCGGTCTTCTTTTTGATTTTGATCATCCTGTTGTTAGAGTTCCCTTGATCAACCATCTTCCTCTAGATAGGTATTGAAAGAGCTGATGGGCTCTTAAATTTGTTCAATAAAGGAACCTTAGATATGTATCTTCTGCAGATAGGTAGGTATCTACCTACTAATCATACTATCTACTAATCACTTTGATAAGATAACTCTCCTATCTTGATCAACTTTAGCTAAAGTTGTGCTTACCTGCTAGTGAAATCCACAGACCACTTCATTTTCTTGTTGTTGATCAGGATCCAAAATAGTTTCTTTACAATGTTTTTGTCATACCTGTATCTCAGCAGTTTTATTGATGTAGAGTGCACTGCAAATCTTTCCAGTCTTCTTTTTGATTTTGATCATCCTGTTGTTACAGTTCCCTTGATCAACCATCTTCCTCTAGACATTGAAAGAGCTGATGGGGTCTTAAATTTGTTCAATAAAGGAACCTTAGATATGTATCTTCTGCAGATAGGTAGGTATCTACCTCCTAATCATACTATCTACTAATCACTTTGATAGATAACTCTCCTATCTTGATCAACTTTAGCTAAAGTTGTGCTTACCTGCTAGTGAAATCCACAGACCACTTCATTTTCTTGTTGTTGCTCTGTTTGTTAGATGCCATTGTAGGTAATTTGAGTAAGTATTTAAGTAATGATCCTCACTGATATCACAAAATCACAAATTAATTAAATTTTGATTTTTTTTTTTTTTTTTAATTTTTGGATATTTATTTATTTTTTTTTCGATTTCCATATTACCGATGTATCGAAGAAAGCGATAAATCGATTCGACTTCCAAGGAGGTGAAAATGAGAGGATATCGATGTGGAAAAATTAAAAAAAAAAAGCGTGCCCCATTATTTTTTTTTTCCTTGACTGCGGCTACGGAAGGTACTTGGGCATTTTTTTTTTTGTCAGCACTCGTGCATTATCACCGCAGTTCCCTAAGGTTCACTTGAGTTAAACAACATTGATCATGGTTGCTATGCGGAAGGGTGACCTTCTGGATTAGACAATCGCAAGCTGGCTGTTCCCCCAACTTCATTCAGACTGGGTGAGGTTAATGTTAGAAGTTAGGGTTTGTAGCTTGGCACCAAATAGATTGTAACTAAGAAGATTTTTTTGTAACTAAGAACCACATTGATCGTGGTTGCTATGCGGAAGGGTGACCTTCTGGATTAGACAATCGCAAGCTGGCTGTTCCCCCAACTTCATTCACACTGGGTGAGGTTAATGTTAGAAGTTAGGGTTTGTAGCTTGGCACCAAATAGATTGTAACTAAGAAGATTTTTTTGTAACTAAGAACCCTAAAATAATAACTGTAACCCTGTAACTAAGAACCCTAAAATAATAATAATAAAAAACTTTTTTCTAAAAAAAATATCAATGTTATTTTTATTTTTGTACACTACTTTCATGGACAGGTAGAGTTTGAGGTAAAGTTACCCGTTAATTCTGAGGGCCATGAAAGAGAACAGTTGAAAAATTAAATCCAGAATCTCCTGGCATTAAAGTACTAATAGACCTTGCCAAAAGTAACACTGGAATTGTGCCCAAGAGATTATCTACTTGTACCTTCTTTATTTTACCCTCTTCTTTTCAAAAACCAAAAACCAACCAAGGGGGGCTCTCTTTTTAAAAGTCATAGGTTTGGGGGTTCTCTACTTACAAAAAAAAAAAAAAAAAAAAAAAAAAAAAAAACCCAAACCACGGAATTCTGTTTTACCGTGTTTACTTCCCCACAATCTCGAGAATATTTTCTCCCTGTAGCGAAGTACAGGGCGAGCAGCGGATATAATTTTCACCTTAATGGACTCTTCCTGGAAGAGGCTAACTAAACGCGTATTAAAAACTTCGCTCGTAGCAAAAAGTCAACATAAAATGGAAGGACGCATTATCCAAATTAAGGACGAAGTCAGGGAGAGGTGCCTGAAATGGAGAAGGGACAAGAACGGAGAAAAGGCTGAAGGAAGGGTGCCCAAACAGGGAAAGGTACCAGGAAGGGAAAGGGACTAGAATTATTAACTACGAAGTCCGAGAGGGGCACCAGAAGAGAATAGGGGATAAGGATAAAGATTTAAAAGAAGAAGAGACAAGGATGAAGGAAGGGCGCCTAAACAGGGAGGGGTACCAGAAGGAAAAGATGGGACAAGGATGAAGGAATGGTGCCCAAATAGGGAAGGGGTATAAGTCGGGCTTTTTTGTCACGCCTTTTTCTTGCAATTTCAACCATGGGCTACTTAACCTAAAGGAAGCAGTAGGCAGCGGTCGCACAGCTTGGTCGCGCGACCCGGCAGCTAGGATCGGAACGCCACCTTAAGCATACCACTTTTCATTATTAAATCTGTCTCGAAATTCAAAGGTTTAAAGTTTAAAGCATCTTTTAGACGTTCTCCAAGACTATCTTGGGATCCAACCCTAATGCTCCAAGCAAACTAAGATAGGGACCATGTCTATCTCCCGTACACGGTACTGCACCTATACCCACGACTTTGGAAGTTCCCTTTGTGAAATTCCAAAGAACACGAGACGATTCAATTTTGTAAGCATTCCGACTCCTCGGGGGAAACCATTGATTTCAACAAATACCCACCCACATATCTATTTATACCTAACTACCCATCGAAGAACAAAAAATCATTGAGCACGAATTTCAACGTGAACGTTTCAATTATGCCATTAACTGATTTGTCAAGAGTGACAAAGATCATATTATGGAGCACTACAACTACAACTCACTACAACTAGTAGTTTAGAACTACAAATCCGATAGTAGATTTATTACCTACAACGCGAATACCTTACGATTCCTGCGAAATACCTGAGAAGCACCGAGAGTTAATCATAGCAGCTGAAGATCGACCTGATAAACAAACGGTATGATCGATACCTTACTCAATTCTCTCAGATTTATCGAAACGACCATTGTGTATTGGCTTTGTGTCATATGCTATTTCAATACCTAAATTATCAACTACATTTCTCAGCACAAATTCATGTCGCAGCCCACAGTATCTTTTCTGAATGCAAATCCCGACAAATTTTCTTGTTTTGTTGGGATCATGTTTGTCTGCAGATGTTACAGACAAGATTGACCCAACAAAGAATGATGGGATGTCAATGACACTTCTTCTCTTGATCATATCAGATCTTTCTAGTTTCTCCCTTACTTGATTTCGGAATTTCAACTCTGGGTCAGGCAGAAATTCCTGATACATAAATCTGTTTTCCTGAGGAATGGATAGCTTCTTTTCTCCATTCTCTGCATTTTCAAACTGAAGAGGAGAATTTTTAGACAGATTACGAAGAATGGTCAAGCTGTTGAGACGAGTGGATCGATGAACTCTTGAGATGCAGGAAAGCATGGTGATGTGAGATAGGCCTACACGAAATAATAGGTTGATAAGATAACAATAAGAATGGAATTTACTTACATCAGTAAGCTTCGGACTGAGGAGAATAAGGACATTTTTCCAATATGTTAATTGTTTCTTATAATTTTGTAGCTTGAAGTTTATCCAGGCAGGAATTTCTTCAGATTTTCAAATTAAATTTGCTTTACCAAAACCAAACTTCTTTTTTCCAAAAATATGAAAAATCTCCGAATCGATTTTATAAACAAAACATATCGATATCGATGAAAACTTCAACTATCGATTATTTGACATCGATTTTTTCCCCCAGGAGGCTAGAAGTCGTTGGATAACCGAGGAACCGGGTCGAATAGTGAAGCTTAAAGAGTTACCTACCGACCTAACTCCTAACTTGTGGACATTTTTTTTTTCCAGTCCTAACAGTAAAAGCCTAGCATAAAATATCCAAAATTTTGAATATTTTACGTGCTGGAACAACTAAAAAGTACAAAATATTGGACGCGGGTAGGTATTTAATCTTACAAACAACCAAGCAGCTCGGGAGTCTAGACTTTTAGGTCTACAAATAACTTGTCCAAAATTTTGAACATTGGACCTACATATAAGTCTACAAAATCCAAAAAGTCTATGGTTAAATATCTAACTACATTTAATTTTGTATGTAGGACACCCAAGAGCAAGCTACTTCGGTACGTAGTACCTACATATGTAGGTAGGTAGGTAGGTATAGGTATGTAGGTAGGTAAGTAGATAAAATAAAAATCAAATCAAATCAAATCAAATAATCATGGTATCTTTGTGGTAAAGCAGGGAGCTTTCTCACAACTTTGTGGATATCACCAGTACCTATTACAAGTCTTTCATTTACTCAAACATCATAGGTATTTAATATCGCTCGTCTCTTCGACTTGTAATGCCGCCACTGGTCGCTACTCGATTAAAATAGCTACTCAATTATTGTACTCACGAGGCTGAGTGCACCCCGAACTCCAAGCACAGAGCCGAAAAAAACCTCGGCCCCGCCGGGAATCGAACCCGGACCTCCTGCGTCAAGTCTTTCATTTACTCAATCATCATAATAAATTTTATTATCGCTCGTCTATTCGACTTGTAATGCCGCCACTGGTCGCTACTCGATTAAAGTAGCTACTTAATTATCCTGACGAGGCTGAGTGCACCCCGAACTCCAATCACAGAGCCGAAAAAAACCTCGGCCCCGCCGGGAATCGAACCCGGACCCCCTCCGTGCAAGCCTAGTGTGATACCCACTCGGCCACGGAGGTTGCTAAGTAGATAAAATAATACCTAATAAATAGGTAGGTAGGTACATAGGTAGATTGTGTTATTATACGAACTACCTATATCACAAACAAGATCTCTCTACGTCCAAGCTTTCATTCTCGAATCAAATCAACTGTGAAAAACCTTTCGATTTTGCTCAAAACAACCTAGTGTGATACCCACTCGGCCACGGAGGTTGCTAAGTAGATAAAATAATAATAAGTTGGTAGGTAGGTACATAGGTAGATTGTGTTTTTATACGAACTACCTATCACAAACAAGATCTCTCTACGTCCAAGCTTTCATTCTCGAATCAAATCAACTGTGAAAAACCTTTCGATTTTGCTCGAAACAACCTCATACACGTGTGAGGTACGTATTGTTAAGCAGGTATTTGGTATATGGATAGATTGGATACCTCCCTACTCAATTACTCATTTAAACAGCGTGAAGAGATACTACACGTGTGAGGTAGGTACGTATTGTTAAGCAGGTATTTGGTATATGGATAGATTGGATACCTCCCTACTCAATTACTCATTTAAACAGCGTGAAGAGATAACGTGTGAGGTAGGTATTGTTAAGCAGGTATTTGGTATATGGATAGATTGGATACCTCCCTACTCAATTACTCATTTAAACAGCGTGAAGAGATAAGAAATTGATAAACACGATAATTTTAACAAATAGACAACCTCCCGAGTGCACACTAGGCTTGCACACCGGAGGTCCGGGTTCGATGCCCAGCGGTGTCGATGTGTTTTAGGCTCTTTGCTACCAATCTACATTTTCGTATTTAGTTAAATCTATATAGTATTACCTAAATACTATAGAAATTTTATTCGGTACCTACCCTCTAATGAGGTGTTTTTTTTTTTTTTTTTTTTTACCAAATCGGTCACTACTTTTGCTTAACAAGTAGACGAGGGACCCAGGGATCTACGGTACTAGGTAATAAACACTCCTCAATGAATGTACAATCTAATACTAACCG
>NW_007378212.1:36113-54028 GCF_000475195.1 Diaphorina citri
TACTCAGTACCGGTCCGGAGTTAGAAGCGGTTAAATTTCAGGAAGATCCAATGAAGAAAAAAAAGTATTTGCCAGCCTAGTTAGCTTAGTTGGTAGTGCGTCTGCCTTGTAAGCGCTAGGCCGCGGGTTCGATTCCCGCCCGGGGCGGATTTTATCCTGATGGGATAATGTTCGTTCTCGGAATGGCTGGCTTTCTCCTATCCTGTCTTCCTTCTCTCTTCGATTTCGGGACGATAAGACCATAGCAGTTACAGTTCCCTCTGTCAAACCTCTTGAAAAAAAAAAATAATAATACTCCTACAAGAAAGTTGCAGTTTTCCATTGGTATTTAATATTTATTAAAGTGTGCTAACATCGAAAGTTGTGAGTAAGTTTCAAAAAGTCTACAACTCACCATTTTGATTCTGACTGTTTCTGACGGGTTTCTCGATAACAGAGCTAGCAACTAGGTAGGGTTTTGCAATGGTTTGCAATTTTGTTCGACTCAAGTACACTCAAGTTACAAGCTTACTTACCAAGTAAACAGTACACCTTTTACCGTTGCACTGATCTTAACCAAAGCTCTTACCGTTCTCGAGATATTTTGTTTACATAGACAGACAGAAGGACAGACACACGGACCAATGGCTGAAACTTTGGATTTAGGCTCTAGGGACCTTAAAACGTGTTTTGGCACTAAAAACTGACCAGCGATTACATTCCTAAAGGATAAGGAAAGTAAAAATAGTTTCAGCGTTATAGGTAGGTACTTTTTTAGGTTACTATGTAGTTTTTAAGTTTTTAACGGGCTTTTTTATTGTCTCGTAATATGTATACCGTAATATTCCTGTGTACTTACCTATTTATGGGTCCTAGGTATAGGTATCACTAGTAATTTATTATTTGCTAATTAGGTAGATATTCAAGCCTACTGGCACTGTAGTAAACCAAGGTTTAACCAACTTTTAACTTTTTTGTTCATTCGTTTATTTCGGCAAAATTAAGTGAACTTGGTATAGGTAATAAAATTAATGAATTTACAATCTAATACCGAATAGAAGCTCGTGTTAAACCTAACCAACATTAATTTTTATTGCTAGTAGATTAATAAAATAATTACTAATCCGTGATGTCCCGAACTCTGCCTCTCAATTCATTACAGATAAACCACTCAGCCGCGAAATTATGCTCCACAATGGTAAGCCTAGTTAGCGTGGAGCGTTGGTCGTCCGCCTTGTAAGCGCTAGGACGCGGATTCGATTCCCGTTCGGGGCGGATTTTTATCCTAAAGACCTAAACAGACAAGGTTCGTTCTCCCCGGGCGGAAATCGAACCCGTGACCCAGCGTTTACAAGGCAGGCGCACTAAATTCCAAACCAACTAGGCTGGCGGAATTCCTTTTAATACTCGTACAAGAAAGTTGCAGTTTTTCTTTTTTTTTTTTTATTAATTAATTTATTTAATTTTGACATCCTTTGCAGTTTTTCATTTGTATTTATTAAAGTGTGCTAACATCGATAGTTGTAAGTTTCAAAAAGTCTACAACTACAACTCACCATTTTGATTGTGACTGTTTCTGACGGGTTTCTCGATAACAGAGCTAGCAACTAGGTAGGGTTTTGCAATGGTTTGCAATTTTGTTCGACTCAAGTACACTCAAGTTACAAGCTTACTTACCAAGTAAACAGTACACCGAGCCTAGTTAGCGTGGAGCGTTGGTCGTCCGCCTTGTAAGCGCTAGGACGCGGATTCGATTCCCGCCCGGGGCGGACTTTTATCCTAAACAGATAAGGTTCGTTCTCCCCGGGCGGAAATCGAACCCGTGACCCAGCGTTTACAAGGCAGGCGCACTAAATTCCAAACCAACTAGGCTGGCGGAATTCCTTTTAATACTCGTACAAGAAAGTGGCAGTTTTCCATTGGTATTTATTAAAGTGTGCTAACATCGAAAGTTGTGAGTAAGTTTCAAAAAGTCTACAACTCACCATTTTGATTGTGACTGTTTCTGACGGGTTTGTCGATAACAGAGCTAGACACTAGGTAGGGTTTTGCAATGGTTTGCAATTTTGTTCGACTCAAGTACACTCAAGTTACAAGCTTACTTACCAAGTAAACAGTACACCTTTTTTTTTACCTGATAAACAAACGGTATGATCGATACCTTACTCAATTCTCTCAGATTTATCGAAACGACCATTGTGTATTGGCTTTGTCCGCGAAATAATTAAAAAAATTGCAAAAGTCTCGACAAAAGAATGCGAGAATTGCGAGCTCTATTGGCGAGACACGGCTATTTTTCTCGATTTTACCTATAGGTACTTAAAGTAAGGTACCTACCTATAAAAAATCTGGTGTGAGCATCACACGACTTTCCTCATCCTATTGAATGATGTTTATTTTGGGTGTTCTTGTTCTTATACCCTAACTTTTACAATATATCTATATCTAACCGTTTAGTCGGAAAAGCTGAAAACCGCCAAAAAACGGTCGAAACCCGCTAAAAAGCGTTAAAATGCCGCCAACCGTTGCAAAGGTTTAAAGTTTAAAGCATCTTTTAGACGTTCTCCAAGACTATCTTGGGATCCAACCCTAATGCTCCAAGCAAACTAAGATAGGGACCATGTCTATCTCCCGTACACGGTACTGCACCTAAGAATTGCGAGCTCTATTGGCGAGACACGGCTATTTTTCTCGATTTTACCTATAGGTACTTAAAGTAGGTACCTACTACCTACCTATAAAAAATCTGGTGTGAGCATCACACGACTTTCCTCATCCTATTGAAGTATTGAATGATGTTTATTTTGGGTGTTCTTGTTCTTATACCCTAACTTTTACAATATATCTAACCGTTTAGTCGGAAAAGCTGAAAACCGCCAAAAAACGGTCGAAACCCGCTAAAAAGCGTTAAAATGCCGCCAACCGTTGCACTGATCTTAACCAAAAGTTTCGTGTCGCATCCTTGTCACATTTGTCATCTACATACCAAATTTCAAGTCTCTAGCTCTTACCGTTCTCGAGATATTTTGTTTACAGACAGACAGAAGGACAGACAATTCCAAACAACGCGAAACGATATAATTTGTAAGCATTCCGATTCCTCGGGGGAAACCATTGATTTCAACAAATACCCACCCACATATCTATTTATACCTAACTAGGCACCCATCGAAGAACAAAAAAATCATTGCGCACGAATTTCAACGTGAACGTTTCAATTATGCCATTAACTGATTTGTCAAGAGTGACAAAGATCATATTATGGAGCAGTACAACTACAACTAGTAGTTTAGAACTACAAAACTACAAATCCGATGTTAGATTTATTACCTACAACGCGAATACCTTACGATTCCTGCGAAATACCTGAGAAGCACCGAGAGTTAATCATAGCAGCTGAAGATCGTAGGATTCAACTCCTGGAAGGCACTTATCAATAGGTTGCCAACTCGCCACAACTTAAGTTATCTACCTGTTATAGCATTATCAAGTACCGAACAAGTAAAGCACCAAGTCAACTTAACCACGCACGGGGTCAAGTTCAGGAAAGGTTCTAACAACTCTACCAGTAAGGTCTTGAGGTCGATAGAGATATAAACCGCCCTCAAACTTGTATACCGTTGAAGAAATAGATCGTTATTGGTAATAAGTTGTGAAATATTTGCTGATAAATATCGTGAAATGGACGCATCCTGTTTTCGTTTTTCTATCGTCATCATCTTCTTCTTATTTTTCTGCTTCTTCTCCATCTTCTTCATTCTTTCTTAATTCTTCTCCTTCTTTCTTTCCTAATTATTCTTCTTCTTTCTTTTTTAATTCTTCTTCTTCTTCTTCTTCTTCTTCTTCTTCTTCTTCTTCTTCTTCTTCTTCTTCTGAAGTTTATCTAGGCAGGAATTTCTTCAGATTTTCAAATTTAAATTTGCTTTTACTTTACCAAAACCAAACTTCTTTTTTCCAAAAATATGAAAAATTTGAAAAATCTCCGAATCGATTTTATAAACAAAATGTATCGATATCGATGAAAACCTCAACTATCGATTATTTGACATCGATTTTTTTCCCCAGGAGGCTAGAAGTCGTTGGATAACCGAGGAACCGGGCCGAATAGTGAAGCTTAAAGAGTTACCTACCTAACTTGTGGACATTTTTTTTTTTTTTTTTTTTGGACCTTCTGAATGGCAAGCAAGCGCGTTACCACTGGACCAACCGTGCCCCCAACTTTGGCCTGCGATTTTCATGTAATTGCAGCTCCTGTCCATAAATATCATCTGTATCTCTATAATAATAGTTATTATCTGCACCCAAATTATGCTAATAAGGTGGTGCTTTAAAAAATCCATGCCAAAGTTGTACAGAAATATACGAGAGAAGGGTAGGTAATTCAACAATGCCTAATCTACACCCTATCTAACCAGCTAACCACCCATCTCACAAAATCTAACCTACTTTTCTCCTTCCCAACGAAACAATCATAATTTTTCTTATTGCCAACTTCAGAATTACGGGAGGAGAATGATAAATAAACAATAATGATCACAAAATATTATACAGGGGGGACAAGAATTTGCACATTGGGGAAGGAAGGTTGTTGCTTGAGTTCCTGATGTGACTTCTTCCTCTTCCCCAGGCTCAAAAGATAACTTAGACGGCGCAATTTTGGTACTTTTGTCTTGTCTTGTCTTGTCTTGTCTTGTCTTGTCTTGTCTTGTCTTGAAAGTAATAAATCCTCCGTACCTGACAAATGGAAAGAAATCCGGGAAAATCCGTCTCCACCAATCTACAGCGTCCAAGGAAACTAGGGGAAGTTAGGGCAAAGTGATCCGTCAGGGCAAAGTGGTCCACCTCAATTATTACCCCCTCTTTTAGCTCTAGGAGTGGAGGGGAAACTATGAAAGAGAGGAGAAGTTAGTTCGATTAGCTCTTACTTACGAGTAGGTAATAATATTCAAATAGATACCTACCTTCTTAACTTGTTTATTTACCCCCCTGTCTGTTGTTTTTTTTTTTTTTTTCGCCGGAAGGTCAAGTTTATGATACTGACATCCAATTTGTTTAACAACTGATCCGAGCCATTATCTTCGTAAAAGTTCATAAAATAATGCACTCACAAATTGAGCAATAAAGGCACCAATAAAGTGGCTTTGCCTCATTGTAGTGGAAAAAAATGCAAAGCACGTCTCATTTTTCATGTTTTTTAAGTACTTATTTATATGTATTTTGCCTGTTTTATAAATTTATACCTACCACTATCAATATGTATAATTATCTATGTAAAATAATAACAATACCTTTACCTACACACTTGATTTTTATTTATTTTTGAGGTGTACGCGTATGAGAGGCAGCTCTTCAACTGCTGAAGTTATGTCGGGCTTTTTTGTCACGCCTTTTTCTTGCAATTTCAACCATGGGCTACTTAACCTAAAGGAAGCAGTAGGCAGCGGTCGCACAGCTTGGTCGCGCGACCCGGCAGCTAGGATCGGAACGCCACCTTAAGCATACCACTTTTCATTATTAAATCTGTCTCGAAATTTAAAGATTTAAAGTTTAAAGCATCTTTTAGACGTCCTCCAAGACTATCTTGGGATCCAACCCTAATGCTCCAAGCAAACTAAGATAGGGACCATGTCTATCTCCCGTACACGGTACTGCACCTATACCCACGACTTTGGAAGTTCCCTTTGTGAAATTCCAAAGAACACGAGACGATTCAATTTTGTAAGCATTCCGACTCCTCGGGGGAAACCATTGATTTCAACAAATACCCACCCACATATCTATTTATACCTAACTACCCATCGAAGAACAAAAAATCATTGGAGAGAAGAAAAATATAGGAAGAGCTTCCTATTTAGAACTAGGAGAGAAGAAAAGTTAGGAAGAGCTTCCTATTTAGAAATAGGAGAGAAGAAAAATATAGGAAGAGCTTCCTATTTAGAACTTATCCCATGAAGAAGTAGATTTTATGCTTTTTAAATACTTACTCATTTTCCCGGAGACGACACCCGAGCGTTCTCCAAGATCTCGGAGAGATTAACACAACACTCTGAAATTATAGCCCCGAGGGCAGATAGGTTAAGTGATTACAGTAATGGCAAATCAAATTGAACTGAATTGAGTGATGCCTAACAGAGGTTCATTCAACATGAGCTTTCATGGAATTACGAAAATACCCTGAGCATATACGTAATTATGCCCTCCCTGATCATTTTTCCCTTGGTGAAGAAATAGATCGTTATTGGTAATAAGTTTGTAAGCTGTGAAATATCTGCTGATAAATATCGTGAAATGGACGCATCCTGTTTTTCTTTTTCTATCGTCATCATCTTCTTCTTATTTTTCTGCTTCTTCTCCATCTTCTTCGTTCTTTCTTAATTCTTCTCCTTCTTTCTTTCCTAATTATTCTTCTTCTTTATTTTTTAATTCTTCTTCTTCTTCTTCTTCTTCTTCTTCTTCTTCTTCTTCTCCTTCTTCTTCTTCTTCTTCTTCTTCTTCCTCCTTTTCTCTATCTTTCTTCAGATACCGTGTACATTGACGTTGACTATATATAATAATCATTGTTATTTTGATATAGGCGATCGCGGCTTTCAACAATTTTTCGTAGATAATGGATGCAGTATTTCGGATTTCTGATGTTTCTGGCTCTTGTTCCCCGACCATATAATCATTGTTATTTTGATATAGGCGATCGCGGCTTTCAACAATTTTTCGTAGATAATGGATGCAGTATTTCGGATTTCTGATGTTTCTGGCTCTTGTTCCCCGACCATTTTACCGACCTCAAGTTCTGTCGAGGAATGTAGTTTTCCAAAACAATTGAACACTTTTTAGCGGTCTTGCTTGAGGCTAAAGGTCAACAGTCACACCGATCAATACCAATCGTAATGCGCTAACAATCGTGATGCGCTAACGACCTCAACTAAGACGACTCTATGACCGCATATAAATTGAAACTATCCAATAAATTGATATACAAAGTCTCATTATCTTATATATCTTCTTCTTCTATCATTATCTTCTATAATCAGATCTTCAAAGTGTCTCCAGAGGCGTTGATCCACCTCATTGAGCACCATAGATCTTATCTTGATCCCATCTTAGTATGAGCTTGATCCCATCTTAATTGCTCTTGATGGAACAATAGGTTTGATCTTAGGGTCGACTAAGATGGATCTGAATTCTTCAACAAAGGATTCTTGGAGAATTTTTCGTTTTCCGGTAGTCTTCTGTTGATTTGAGTCATAATCATAACACTGATGGCTACAATGAAAGACGGCATTTCAATCACTTGAAAGTTGGATAAATAATCTTTATTTGCAGGTAGGTACTACAGTTGTCTAATCTTGACTGTTACCCACCGCAAATAATCGCGACTACCGCGCCGCGCATCGTGTTAACAGGGCCTATCGTGCACCGTATTGTTTTCCGGTAGTCTTCTGTTGATTTGAGTCATAATCATAACACTGATGGCTACAATGAAAAACGGCATTTCAATCACTTGAAAGTTGGATAAATAATAGGTGGGTACTACAGTTGTAGATGTACATAATATTATGATATGGATATCTACAGAGGTACATAATAGGTATTCCGAAGAACCTCCTCTTTTGAATAATGTTCGGAATCACGATTGTGTCTATTGATCTGTCTGTACACCCAGTTTTGTGTCTAGTTCTAACTTCAAGAGCTAACTCGATCGCTAATAAATTACCAAAATTATTGGGTAACGCCATCGCCACTCGATAATGTATTCCATTCTAGTCCAAAACCATTCTCTAGTACCCATGGCAACTAAAAAACGCAATAATATCGGAATAATTTCACATAAATGGCGACCTTGGTCTTGCAAGAAGTTGCAAGACAATTATATGTTACGCGAGGTTCACTATGAAGCATACAATACCGTTTTTGCACTACCACCCAGGGCAGAATTTCACAATAATTCGCAATTTACGGAATACCTAAGACTTTTTCCTAACGCGAATTGTTCTTAGCTACTTTTAAAGGCATGGAGGAAATAATAATGTACTCGTATTAGACTAATAAAAGCCGCACGAATTTCAACGTGAACGTTTCAATTATGCCATTAACTGATTTGTCAAGAGTGACAAAGCACAAAGATCATATTATGGAGCAGTACAACTACAACTCACTACAACTAGTAGTTTAGAACTACAAAACTACAAATCCGATAGTAGATTTATTGCCTACAACGCGAATACCTTACGATTCCTGCGAAATACCTGAGAAGCACCGAGAGTTAATCATAGTAGCTGAAGATCGTAGGATTCAACTCCTGGAAGGCACTTATCAATAGGTCGCCAACTCGCCACAACTTAAGTTATCTACCTGTTATAGCTTAATTATCAAGTACCGAACAAGTAAAGCACCAAGTCAACTTAACCACGCACGGGGTCAAGTTCAGGAAAGGTTCTACCAACTCTACCAGTAAGGTCTTGAGGTCAATAGAGATATAAACCGCCCTCAAACTTGTATACCGTCGAAGAAATAGATCGTTATTGGTAATAAGTTTGTAAGCTGTGAAATATCTGCTGATAAATATCGTGAAATGGACGAATCCTGTTTTCGTCCTTCTTTCGTCGTCGTCTTTCTTTTCTTCTTCTTCTTCTTCTTCTTCTTCTTCTTCTTCTTCTTCATTTTTTCTTCTACTTCCTCTTTTTCTTCGTCTTCTTCCTTTTCTCTATCTTTCTTCAGATACCGTGTACATTGACGTTGACTATAATAATCATTGTTATTTTGATATACGTAGGCGATCGCGGCTTTCAACAATTTTTCGTAGATAATGGATGCAGTATTTCGGATTTCTGATGTTTCTGGCTCTTGTTTCCCGATCATTTTACCGACCTCAAGTTCTGTCGAGGAATGTAGTTATCCAAAACAATTGAACATCACTTTTTAGCGGTCTTGCTTGAGGCTAAAGGTCAACAGTCACACCGATCAATACCAATCGTAATGCGCCAACAATCGTGATGCGCTAACGACCTCAACTAAGACGACTCTATGACCGCATATAAATTGAAACTATCTAATAAATCGATATACAAAGTCTCATTATCTTATATATCTTCTTTTTCTATCATTATCTTCTATAATCAGGTCTTCAAAGTGTCTCCAGAGGCGTTGATCCACCTCATTGAGCACCATAGATCTTATCTTGATCTCATCTTAGTATGAGCTTGATCCCATCTTAATTGCTCTTGATGGAACAATAGGTTTGATCTTGGGGTCGACCAAGATGGATCTGAATTCTTCAACAAAGGTTTCATGGAGAATTTTTCGTTTTCCGGTAGTCTTCTGGTGATTTGAGTCATAATCATAACACTGATGGCTACAATGAAAAACGGCATTTCAATCACTTGAAAGTTGGATAAATAATCTTTATTTGTAGGCAGGTACTACAGTGTTGTAGATGTAGGTACATAATATTATGATATTATGGATATTTACATAGGTACATAATAGGTATCCCAAAGAACCTCGAAGAACCTCCTCTTTTGAATAATGTTCGGAATCACGATTGTGTCTTTTGATAGTATTGATCTGTCTGTACACCCAGTTTTGTTTCTAGTTCTAACTCGATCGCTAATAAATTACCAAAATTATTGGGTAACGCCATCGCCACTCGATAATGTATTCCATTCTAGTCCAAAACCATTCTCAGTTGTAGATGTATGTACATAATATTATGATATGGATATCTACATAGGTAGGTAGGTACATAATAGGTATCCCGAAGAATCTCCTCTTTTGAATAATGTTCGGAATCACGATTGTGTCTATTGATCTGTCTGTACACTGTACACCCAGTTTTGTTTCTAGTTCTAACTTCAAGAGCTAACTCGATCGCTAATAAATTACCAAAATTATTGGGTAACGCCATCGCCACTCGATAATGTAGGTATTCCATTCTAGTCCAAAACCATTCTCTAGTACACATGGCAACTAAAAAAAACGCAATAATATCGGAATAATTTCACATAAATGGCGACCTTGGTCTTGCAAGAAGTTGCAAGACAATTATATGTTACGCGAGGGGCATTCTGGAGCACTAGATCATTTAAATATTTTAGAAAAATATGCTAGTCTTTGGGTCAGTAGATATGGACTGGTCCCGAGCGCGATGTTGTCTATTTGTGAAAGAGGTTAATGAATATCCACGGATGAGTGGCTACAAACCACGTACCAGTATAGATCCAAATGATCTTGTCTGTCTTTCTATTCTTTTTTTATATTTCAGATAGTGTGGGTGCTTTCTCATATTGGGAGTGCAGAAACATGTCCGGAGCTGAAACTTTGAGACATTTATGAGCCCGATCAATTTATTGGATCAAATTAGGCCGTCTATGGATCGAATGCATCGAACGTCTTTTCTATTTCAAGTTATAACTGTTTCTATTTCTACATCCTGCCCACATCATACCAAATGAATCACATCACCGCTTGTGACTTAACAAGTTGAGTTTGATTTGCTCTTTACACATTGGATTGGTGACATTGTTTTGGATGAAGTTAAGACTAATGATTATATTGATCCTCTTCAAATATTGCACTTTTTTTCCAAAATGATGGTTTAAGAGAGTCCTATGATCATTTTTTAATAAATTCTAGACATGCTTGAGACATGAAGTCCAGAAATTCGGTGGACACATCCATGACACTTGACACAGCCACAGCATTTGACACTTTCATACAGCCTACTAATAATTAACACTGATCTTGACAAGGATCCTACTCATCTAATTTACCGAAATGCATTGCATTGTCTTACTTTGGCACCAACCTCTCTGTGTTCCAAGAGCAAGCTTTGCTCGGTTCCCCATATTGAGCTTTATTTACGCGAGCATTGTTCTAGGAATTTCCTCTCTCTCTCCGTCAATTTTTAATATCCGAGCTGTAAATTTGAATGCTTATATGCAACATACTTTTCGATCTCGTTCTGATAGAGCAGGACTGGTCCCGAGCGCGATGTTGTCTATTTGTGAAAGAGGTTAATGAATATCCACGGATGAGTGAGTACAAACCACGTACCAGTATAGATCCAAATGATCTTGTCTGTCTTTCTATTCTTTTTTTATAGGTATTTCAGATAGTGTGGGTGCTTTCTCATATTGGGAGTGCAGAAACATGTCCGGAGCTGAAACTTTGAGACATTTATGAGCCCGATCAATTTATTGGATCAAATTAGGCCGTCTATGGATCGAATGCATCGAACGTCTTTTCTATTTCAAGTTATAACTGTTTCTATTTCTACATCCTGCCCACATCATACCAAATGAATCACCGCTTGTGACTTAACAAGTTGAGTTTGATTTGCTCTTTAGACATCGGATTGGTGACATTGTTTTGGATGAAGGACTAATGATTAATTTTGTCCTCTTCAAATATTGCATTTTATATTCCAAAATGATGGTTTAAGCGAGTCTCATTTACTTCCAGACATGCTTCAGACAAGAACAAGAAGCTCAGAAATTCTAACAGCAACTACTCGCATGACAAAGCAAATTCTTTGGAAACATCTGATGTATGTACTTTCATACAGCCTACAGCCTACTAATTACACTGATCTTGACAAGGATCCTACTCATCTAATTTACCGAAATGCATTGCATTGTCTTACTTTGGCACCAACCTCTCTGTGTTCCAAGTCCAAGAGCAAGCTTTGCTCGGTTCCCCATATTGAGCTTTATTTACGCGAGCATTGTTCTAGGAATTTCCTCTCTCTCTCCGTCAATTTTTAATATCCGAGCTGTAAATTTGAATGCTTATATGCAACATACTTTTCGATCTCGTTCTGATAGAGCAATATAACACTGTCCTGTGATTGTGTTGCCGTCAACACCAGTGTGCTATCAGATCGTTTCAATCACACCTCCTAGGTGTCCTAGGTGGCGTACACAAAACACGTGGTGAAAAATGGCTTACTTATTAACCCTATTATACGGAATGGACACACTTGGGGGAGAATAGCTTACTTATCCTATTTTACGTGACGGAATGGATTGAAGGACGTCTGATGGGTAATGGCCTGGAAAATCTTTCACCTACACCTAGATAAATTTTAATTGAACTTCAACATTGAAGGAAAAATTGCAGACACAAGCCAGAGATAGTTTATTGAGGGAAAATCAAAATGTACTTTTGAAAAATTTGTAGACGCAAGCCTGAGATTGTTTATTAAAGGAAAATCACAGGGAACTTTCAGCTTGTGGTAGCCCAGATAGTTTATAAGTTTCTGGTGTCTTTTCTTCTATGTTCTCAGACATTGTATAACTGCTATCTCAACTCTTATGGACTTTAAGGGACGCGACGCTTCGGATTGATCAAATGAATGCAACTGACTGTCACGTGACGTTATGTTGCAAAGTCCGACGTTGCAAAAAAGCTTCCAAGAATATCCAATAAAAATTCCCTGTGCTCATTAAATTTGCAATCTGAAACCGCATGCCTACGTCCAATAGTTGTCAGGTCAATTGAAAGATCACGACAAACCTTAAAATGTGTAGGATAGCGAGGAGATAAATCGAAAAATCGGTCTATTAGGTGACAATAGACGATTCTGTCTAATATCAAATTACCAGACAAAACCCCATGTTCATAACCTACACAAAACTTAGCAGCTTGTCATTACCAGTTTTGTGAAATCGATAAAAGTATATTTTATATCGACTCCTAAATAATATTTAAAGGTCTTTTCGCAATAACAATAGCTTTACTAATGTAGTCTGTAGGCAATGGGGTGCTTTGTTTAGCTTTAGACGACACTTTAATATTTATTATTAAATATTTTTGTCGATTTATTACTAGAGGGAACGGCGCTTATATAGTACCCTGTTTGATATTTGGGTTTCTAAATTGCTTCGTTGAAAATGATGGGAAAATGAGAAATCCCTGAAGTCTAGACTTTGAAAATTTCAAATGTCATAAGCTCATGAGAAAAGGTACGTTCTTGGAACGGCTGGCTTTCTCCTATCTAGAACATAATATATTACTTATACATAAATGTAAGTCTGTAATTCCTCTGTCTTGTTGTCTATTGGATTCTGGTTTAATTGGTACAAGTTCTTCGTTCATTCTCAACATTAACATGTTCATTCACAATCTCTACATTAACATGTTTACAATGCGACAGTAGCGTATGCATTGCCAAGATTAGCTGTGTTCCCACAATAATTAGTGAGTCACCAATGAGCAATCAGTCCCCGGTTCCCATTCCCACCATCCGTCGGAGTCGATCCGACGCGATGGGAGGTCACGTTCCAGTCACATTATGTTCAATGAACGGTCAAATATTTTACAGGTAATTAGATGGGAGGGAAATGCCGACCCCAAATAATGGAATTGGAAAAATAGCGAAGTGAAACAAGAAGAATTAGATGGAAGTGAATCGTAAGTAACGTCAGATGTCATTACTCCTAGATCGCCAGTAAGAACATTTTGTGCCATAAAGTGGGTGCCGTTATTGTGGAAAACAATAAAAATAAATAAAATAGGAATGCTGGGTGCACTCACAATTTCCACTTCAATATAATCATTAGACGTGGCACTCTCCACTCTCAATATAACAGCATCATTTTTCTTCCTCTTCTTCTTCTTCTCCTCCTCCTCCTTCCTTCCTTCTTCTTCTTCTTGATCTTTTTTTTTCATATATATTTTTTTTTTTTAAATCCAGCCACAGTCCACTGACTTGCAGAATCCGTTGCCAAGTCGCCCCTGTGTGGTGCGTTCCATCAATGACAACATCGCATTAATATTGTTTCTCTTCAATATCTCGCCACATGTGGTTTGGATTCGATTTTTCTCTCCCGACACACTGCGCTCGGTTTTGGTTTCGGTCTAGTTGAGTTCAATATTTTTTTAAGGGAAAAAAAGATATTAATTTTAATTTGGGTTAGATTTTTTAGCTTCTTTTTCTTCTCTCGAATGGGTATGGACTCGCTGAGAATAGTGACACAAGGTAGAAAGCGATTCATTCATGGGCGATTTTGAGTGGGAAATTCCAATTTTGGAAAATTATTTCGTTATACAATCTGACCTATAGAAAAATAAAATCACTTTAAAAGAGACTACCTTTTAAAGCGATTTTATTGTATTTTTACTTTCTATTTTTGCCCTGTTTCAATAACTATCTAATGATTTCTTTGAGATTTGTATATTTTTAATCACTGAGGCAAATGAGGCACACATTTCACGCAAGATTCCTCTGTGCTAAATTTTGAAATATTTTTTTACAGCTGAAAACGTCAAAAAAAAAAGTGATTCCTTGGAACCTTGATTTTCATTTTTTTTTCTTTTTTTTTCGAAAGCGTTTGTCACTGAATCACTTTTCTCGGCTCGGCGCGATCTTTCTCTGCAACATATTCCATATGTTATTTATTAAGATGAAATCTTCAAATGGTGGATGTCAATAATGAGCAGAACATTGGAATTAATTAGAACAACATTTCGAATTAGAAAACCGAATACCCCCTAAAAAACAATGCATCATCGAAACCAAACAGGGTGTATTTAAAGGAAATTTGATTCAGTTGCGAATGAAATGGAAAATTAGTGAGACCCGGTGACACACTGTATCAAAATTTGGTCCGATGCTGGAAATTTTATGATAGCTATGTAACCATGAACTAAGAACTAAGCAATCAATCAACAGTCCGATCAGATTAATAAACAACATAGATATCAATCAATCCATATTTCCATTGACCAATCTATATTTTTCATCGACCGAAGTATATTTTTCATGCCAAATCCCCCTAGACGTTCAATGACATGAAATAAAATCCACTCACCTCAAAATACTCCCAAATCCATACAAAGAGAATAAATTAGCAAGTTTCAGAAAATCGTGGTGACATTAATTGTTGGAAAGCCGAAAAATTTAGTGGTTCTGTCGATAGCGTACGGTATGGGTTCTTCTTCTCGTTTTGGCATGCAATAAGAGTTTAATATGGGACATAATTGGATTGGTATAAGTAATCTTCAATAAAATTCTTCTCCAGCTCAGTTTTTCAGTTTCTAAGTAAAGAACAAAAAGACAAATACCTGGTTTAAAGATGAACTTTTTCGACCCTTTTTAGCTTCAGCCAACCCCAGATAACCCCAGAAAGCCAATGATTTTGAAACCAATGCATCTTTTTGTGAGCATAAAACTATAGTAACTTTTTTTGTAGCATTTACGGTCATCTGTGTTTCCGTCCCAAGCGAACCATAATACCCTCAATTCTATCCTCGTGTCCCCCGTTTGACCCATTCCTTTGCCACCCCTTCTAAATCCATCCCTGCCACCTGCAACTAATACACACATATGGAACGCATATTTCGCATCGTAAAAATTAATGTCCTTCGGTTTCCTTCGGAGCTCAGGATTCAAAATAAATGGGAATCCGAAATCCCCGAAAAAGAACTTCACTTTCCGAAATTATTACCTCTCAATAATAATACTCCTCTAATAACATTACGTCCTAATCCTAATCCTAATGATGTTTTCTGTCTTGACAAAAATAGAGTCTGAATTTTTTTTTTTCTGATACATCATTAATGACGGGTCTGATGATGGGCAAAGGAGGAGGGGGGGATGCATTAGTTGCCACTACTTCTGGGAGGGAGGTGAACAAATTTCAGAGTCGGAGGGAATAAACAACACAGCAGAGTTGTATCATTACTGACATTTGTTTTTTGTTTGTTTGTTTTGTTTTTTTTTTTTTTTTTTTTTTTTTTTTTTTTCCGCTTTTTTTTTTTTTTTTTTTTTTTTTTTTTTTTTTTTTTTTTTTTTTTTTTTTTTTTTTTTTTTTTTTTTTCGCAGATTTTTTTTGTTCTTTCTTTTTATCGAACCAGGGACCACGGTGTTTTTAACTATCTCGGGCTTTCCTCCTCTACCAATACTCCTTCATACAGGATAACAGGATTCTCTTCTGCACAGAATTAAATATTGATTTAAACTCTCAAATAACCTTTCTCTGACTCAATTATTTTTTATTTATTTTTCGTCCCTGCTGAAGGGATTTGAACTAGCAACCTCTCGGATATGAATGTAACGTCTGATTTCTGGGTTAACAAAGCGGTATAAGCAGGTTCAGGGGAATTGAGGCGTCAGGGTCAGGGGAATTGAGGCGAAAGTCAGCAGGTGCCCCCGTTCAATTGCCCACAAGGGGTGGATAAAGCTAGGCCCCAAGGTCACAGTTCATAGTGGAGTAAATGTAAAGATTCGTAGAAGCTTAACTCATCCTTAAGGGCTGTTTGCCCCTACACTTAAGCCTCAGAGGGGGCTTTTTGTGTATGGAGTAAATGTAAATAATTTTATTTATTCATTGTAAATTTCACCAAAGTGGTATCTTACATGGTGAAAATCTTGTATTCTGTACATATTATACAAGAAAGTGATCTAGCAACCTCTCGGATATGAATCTAACGTCTGATTTCTGGGTTAACAAAGCGGTATAAGCAGGTTCCACGGTCAGGGGAATTGAGGCGAAAGTCAGCAGGAGCCCCCGTTCAATTGCCCACAAGGGGTGGATAAAGCTAGGCCCCGAGGTCACTATTCATAGTGGAGTAAATGTAAAGATTCGTAGAAGCTTAACCCATCCTTAAGGGCTGTTTGCCCCTACACTTAAGCCTCAGAGGGGGCTTTTTGTGTTTGAAGTAAATGTAAATGATTTTATTTATTCATTGTAAATTTCACCAAAGTGGTATCTTACATGGTGAAAATCTTGTATTCTGTACATATTATACAAGAAAGTGATACCCCTCAAGAAGAATTCAAAGAGGTAAATCACCCTTTCCAAAATTCCTACAAAGAAGAGAACGATACAATATCGTTCCTATCATTCATTGAACTGCTCAAAGCAGGAGCTCCAAATGGGTTCCAAATTCATCCCCAAGATCGCTCAATACCAGACGTCTCAAAAGCGTTTGACATAATCACCCTCGCCCCGAACGTGTCAAACTCTCGAAATTGAAATCTCTCAATTCACAAAACACCAGACAGACATAGGGGGGCGGCAAAAAAACATCGAAAGAAAAAACCACAAGCTTCCACAAATACTCAAATTGTTCAGGGGCGAAGGGGCAAGAGGGGGACAGGGGGGTGTTATTTCTCCCCCACTCCGAAATTGTGGTTGGGAAAGCCTTTGAAGGGTGTGCCTCCCTCCGAATTTTTTTGTTTGTTGGAAAGCCGAAAAATTTAGTGGTTCTATCGATAGCGTACGGTATGGGGTCTTCTTCTCGTTTTGGCATGCAATAAGAGTTTAATATGGGACATAATTGGATTGGTATAAGTAAGGGTAACAATCTTCAATAAAATTCTTCTTCAGCTCAGTTTTTTAGTTTCCAAGAAAAGAACAAAGAGACAAATACCTGGTTTAAAGATGAACTTTTTCGACCCTTTTTAGCTCCAGCCAACCTCATATAACCCCAGAAAGCCAATGATTTTGAAACCGATGCATCTTTTTGTGAGCATCGAACAGAAACATTTTTGACTTTTAGCTTTTACGGTCATCTCGTGCTTCCGTCTCAAGCGGATCAGAATACCCTCACTTCTATCCTTGTTCACCCAGTTTGACCCAGTTCGGGGTCACCCCTTCTAAGACCCGTCTGATACTTTGACCCATTCCTGGGACACCCCAATCTAAATCCATCCCTGCCACCTGCAACTAATACACACATATGGAACGCATATTTCGCATCGTAAAAATTAATGTCCTCCGGTTTCCTTCGGAGCTCACAGGATTCAAAATAAATGGGAATCCGAAATCCCCGAAAAAGAGAAATCTCGAAACTTCACTTTCCGAAATTATTACCTCTCAATAATAATACTCCTCTAATAACATTACGTCCTAATCCTAATGATGTTTTCTGTCTTGACAAAAATAGAGTCTGAATGTTTTTTTTTTTTTTTTTTTTTTTTTTTTTTTTTTACACTC